>NW_012267266.1:6329608-6379738 GCF_000151885.1 Dipodomys ordii
GGGATGTGAACAGAAGGGAACCTTACTTCATTGTTGGTGGGAGTGTAAATTTGTCCAATTCTGATTTAATTTTAATTATTTCTTTCTGTCTGCTGGATTGGGGTTTAGCTTACTGCTCTTTTTCAAAGAGTTTCAGATGTCTCATTCAATTGTTGGTTTCAGATCTCTCTGATTTGGTGATGTAGGAACTCAGGGCTATAAACTTGCCTCTGAGTACTGCCTTTGCTGTGTCCCAGATGAGCTGGTAATTTGTATGTCATTTTTGTTGAATGTCACGAACATTTGAATTTCCTTTCTAATCTTTTCCATGAGCCACCGGTGATTCAACAGCGTGTTGTTCAGCCTCCATGTGATACAGGACTTTCTTTGGTGACCTTTGGTGTTGAGTTCTAATTTTATACCCTTGTGGTCTAGGTGAATGCAGGGTATAACTTCAATAATTCTGAATTTGGACAAATTTGTTTTGTGACCTAAAATGTGGTCTGTTTTGGAAAATGTTCTATGTGCTGCTGAGAAAAATGTGTATTCCGATGATGCTGAGTGAAATATTTGATAGAGGTGGGTTAAATCTTGTTGATCTTTGCAGTTGTTTATATCTGTGGTTTCTCTGTGTGGAGTTGATCTATCTAGTGGGGACAGGGTTGTGTTAAAGTCCCGACAATTAATGTATTTGGATCTATGTGAGATTTGAGGGAAAGTAGTGTTTCTTGGATGAATTTGGGTGCTTCATTGTTTGGTGAGT
The DNA here is from genome assembly GCF_000151885.1 of Dipodomys ordii. Classification (NCBI taxonomy): domain Eukaryota; kingdom Metazoa; phylum Chordata; class Mammalia; order Rodentia; family Heteromyidae; genus Dipodomys; species Dipodomys ordii. The sequence goes on from NW_012267266.1 coordinate 6,330,351, forward strand.
AGATATTTAGAATTGTAATATCCTCCTGAAGGAGAGATCTCTTAATTAGAATGCAGTGACCTTCTTTATCTCTTCTCACTAATTTTAATTTGAAGTCTAGGTTATCTGATATTAGGATTGCAACTCCCGCCTGTTTATGGGGGATGTTTGCTTGGTAGACTTTATTCCAGCCTTTCACTTTCAAATTATGTTTGTTTTTATGGACAAGCTGTGACTCTTGAAGGCAGCATATAGAAGGATCTTGCTTTTTAATCCAACTAGACAGTGTATGTTGCTTAATTGGAGAGTTAAGACCATTAATGTTGAGCATTAACACTGAGAGGTGTTTGGTAGTTCCTTCCATGTTATCCACCTTCTTGGGGGCTGCAACATCGGGGCGCATTAATACTGAGAGGTGTTTGGTAGTTCCTTCCATGTTATCCACCTTCTTGGGGGCTGCAACATCTGGGTCCTTCCTATGGTTCTTGGATTCTCAGTTTGGGTGTAGTTTCTTGGCCTTTATTGTGGTCTTGTTGGTTTTCTATGTGTAGGACATCTTTATGTATCTTTTATAGGGCTTATTTGGTAGAGATATATTGTTTCAGTTTTTCTTTGCTATGGAAGGTTTTTATTTGACCTTCGGTTATGAAGGAGAGTTTAGCTGGGTATAGTATTCTTGATTGAAAGTTGTTTGTCTTTGGTGTGTGGCATACATAATTCCAGGCTCTTCTTGCTTTAATCGTCTCTGCTGAGAAATCTGAGGTTACTCTAATTGTTTTCCCTTTATAGGTGATTGATCTTTTCTCCTTGACAGCTTTTAGGATCATTTCCTTGGTCTGAATTGATCTTGTGTGGATTATAATGTGACAGTGGGATGTCCTGTTTTGGTCTGGTCTATTTGGGTTTCTAGAAGCTTCGTTTTTTGTTTTTTGTTTTTTTTGTTTGTTTTTGGGTCTGGTCATGGGCCTGAACTCTGGGCCTGGGTACTGTCCCTCAGCATTTTAGCTCAAGGGTAGCACTCTCCCACTTGAGCTACAGTGCCACTTCTGGCTTTTTTTTTTCCTGCTTATGTGGTGCCGAGGAATCGAACCCAGGGCCTCATGCATGCAAGGCAAGCACTCTACCACTGAGCCACTTTCCCAGTCCCTCTAAAAGCTTCTTGAATCTCAATAGGCCATCTTTTTGCATGTTTGGGAAGTTCTCTGCTAGGATATTGTTAAATAAATTTCCTAGACCATTAAGTTCTGTCTCTAGGTGTTCCTCTACACCCAGATTATGCCTTTGATGGTGTCTTCCAAATATTGAATAGATCTATCATATTTCTTGGATTTTCTCTATAATATCTAGGCTGTTTTCAATCCCAGAGATTTGATCTTCTACATGATCTAACCTACTGTCAAAAAGTTCTACTTTGTTTTTTATTTCCTTTCCTTCTAATTGGTCAGCTTTGATGGCTTCAAACTCTTTCTTGGGAAGCTTTGTTTTAGATCTTAGAACTTCTTTACTTCCTTAATTTGATGTTCAATGTTTATTCTCAAATCTTAGTTGATTGGTTATGGTTTCCTTGGAATCCCTTTCCTTGTGATGGGCTCCATTCAGCATTCCCTTTGTGGTCTCCCTGGATTTCTTCAGTTGTCTGTTTATGGATTCCATGAATGTCTCTATTGATTTTTGTCTATTCTCATCTTGCTCACTCAATTCTTGTATTACTCTTTGATTAGGTTCCTCACTCTCACACAATTCCTGTTATTTGTCCTTGACTGTTCTCAACCTGCTCACACAATTCCTGTATTTCTCTTTGACTGTTCTCTGCCTGCTCACACAATTTCTGTATTAACCTTTGATTAGCTTCCTCATGCCCACGAATTACCTGCATTAATTTTTGGTTAGCCTTATCATGCTCATGAAGTTCCTGTATTAATCTTTGGTTTGCCTCGTCTAGCTCTCTATCATGCTCACCCTGAGTCCTTTACAGGTTTTCAGTCTTTTCATTCATTATGTTTACTAGTAGTGTTTGCAGAGCTTTTTGGGAACTCTCCTCTGGATTATTCATTAACTGTTCTGTTCTCTGATTATCATGAGTAGGAGCTGAGATACCCGGGCTTGACATTTTTCTTGTGTTTCTCTGGCTTATTCTGCCCATTTGGTATGAAAGTAACACCAATTTTGTGCTAGAACACTATTTTAAGGCAAGCATCAATCAGAGTCCTGTAGTTGCATAGTCAAAATGGCAGCAGATACAATCTAGTTCAACAGATACAATCTATTCAACATCAAACAACTATGGATTAATGGGTTAAGAACATCAAATAGGGATTCAGCAGACCAGAAATGAATAAGTTTAGGGAGAATTGGGGGAAAAATAAGATTAGAGGAATAAAGACAGGTAAAAGGAAAAAGTGAGTTTAATCAAATTCTAATCTCAGAGAGGGAAATGCATAGGACAAAATGAAAGGAGAGAGATTTTTAAAAAAAACAAGAAAAAATGAAAAAACAAAAATTTAAATTTAAAAAATGAAACACTTAAAATTATGTAAGATTAGGGCTTTGAAGGTGGCTCAGTGGTAGAGTGCTTGCCTTGCATGCCTGAGGCCCTAGATTCGATTCCTCAGCACCACATAAGCAAAAAGAAAAAAGCCAGAAGTGGTGCTGTGGCTCAACTGGTAGAGCACTAGCCTTGAGCTGAAGAGCTGAGGGTCTGCGACCAGGCCCAGAGTTCAGGCCCCATGACCAGGCCCCCCCCCACAAAAAAATTAGGTAGAATTAAAGAAATGATATTGAGAGAAGAAAAGGAGAGGAGGAGAGAGATTAAAAGGAAAAATGAAAGAATAAAAAAATCTTAAAATTGTAATACTTAAAAATTATATAGGTATAAAGAAATGCTACTACTATTAAAGAAGTTAAGCCTAGGAGGTTGTGAATTGAGTAATACATTTCTGAATTAAGTATGTACACAATGAGGGATTAGGTCTAATAATCAATGACCGTTATATGTCTGGGGATGAGCAGAACAGCAATTAAGTCACGCAAAAAAGAAAGAATGAAAGAAAGAAAAGGACCAAAAGGTCAAAAGAGATTTAAACACACACACACACACACACACACACACACACACACACATCTAAAATAAAAATTATGAAAGAGAAAAAATAATAGAAAACAATTTTTTTTTGGTCTGGTTGTGGGCCTGAACTCAGCTCAAGGCTAGCGCTCTACCACTTGAGCCACAGTGCCACTTCCAGCTTTTTTCTTTTTGCTTATGTGGTGCTGGGGAATCGAACCCAGGGCCTCATGCATGCAAGGCAAGCGCATTACCACTGAGCCACCTTCCCAGCCCGAAAACAATTTTTTTAAATAAGAAAAATAGGTAGAAAAATTTTGATGGTTTGCTTTTTTGTGTGTGGGGAAGATCTTGTATCTCCCCTGTGTCCGTAACCAGTCTCTTGGTGGAGTCTCTGGTCTGCTTGTGGTGTTTGGTTTTCTTGTGGCTTGATTGGTTTCTTAAGTCAGTTTGAACAGGCAGAAAGAAACTCTGCCTTACCCATGACTTTGTGATCCTCCTCCCAGGCTAGTTTAGTGGGAAGGAGATCTGCTGTGAGTGTCACAAAAGAGAGATATGGCTGTTTCCTCTAGCTTGGAGTTGCTGTGATGAGGCTAGGTTCTGGATTGGGTTGAGGTCTATCAGCAATCAGTAGCTTTTCCCTGAGGGGCTAGCTCTTGAGATACTCACAGAGTCCAGCCTGGAGCCATTCTTAGGGTTTATGTTTACTGAGTTTCAATTGTTTGTCTAGGCTGCAGTGGGAAGGGGCAACTTCAACTCTGTTTACCCAATGAAGAATGTCACTCCTCTGGGGATGGAGACTCCTCTGGGGATGGAGCCTTCTCTGCCTGGACAGGGTGACTTTCCCCTGGGTGGAACTGAACCTGGCAGGTCAGGCCAGGTTCCTGTGACCTGCTGAATGGTTCCTATTGTTTTCTTCCAAGGCCTGAGTTGGAGCTAGCAGCTCAGCCAGGCCTTTGTCAGAATCAAAGATGGAGATATTCTCCAGTGGTGGGGGTGGGGCTACCTTCCCATTGCTGGGCCATGAGAAGAAGTGAGGATGTCAGGGTTCTACTCATGCCAGACTCTTGGTTCCTGGGCCACCCCTGGTCTGCGATCTGCAGCATGAAGATTTCTGCTCCTTTTCAGTTCTTGCTGGTGGTGAGTAGAATCCGCTTGCACGCCTCATCTGACACCTTTGTCCCAGACTCTCTCTGTTGGTATGGCAGCCGAGGCTGCCACCGCCAGTGCTCCAGCTACTGACAAGTGCTCAGATCTGTCTCCATGACCAAGCTACCAGGATTTTTCCTCTCTGACCAAACTCTCTGTACTGTGATGGCACACTTGGTGTGATTCTCTAGTCTAATACTATTCACTGGAATACTAAAACTGCTTTCTATGTGAGAAGCTTCCAGCTTCTCCTCCACCATCTTCCTCCGGACTCCAAGTACTACCTTTTTTGACATGAAATCAGTTTCATACATAATTAGTTCTTATCTTAAATAAATTCTAAATTAATTGCTCACTGGGTAATTGAAACAGTTTTTGAATTTTTTGATGGATCTATATGCTTTTATTACTATTTTTGGTAGGAAGTACTAAGGGTCAAATGCAAAGATCAATGTGTTTCCTTCCACTGCTTTTCTAGTTAAAATATCAGCATTCATTTATCTAGTTTGCGATCTTGCTTGCTTTGAGATATGTGTATCCTGATGACTTTAGTTCCTGGATTCTTGTTTGTGGTTGCTGTCCTAAAACAAAACAAAATAAAACAAACAAACAAACACTAAAACCTAAACAAAAATAGATACCAACATTTTTTGGGATGAATTATGTCCCCTCAAGAATTCATATTTTGAAATTCTAACCCTACAAGCTGAAAGTGTGACTTCATGTAGAGATAAGGTTATTACAGAAATAATAAAGTTAATATCGAGCCATTTAGAATGAGACCCAATCCAAAAGGTCTTGTATTGTAGTAGATGGCTGTAATTCCAACGCTTAGGATACCAAGGCAGAAAAATCTTGACTTTGAGGCCAGTCCGGATTATGTAACAAGATCAAGTCTAAAGAGATAATTTGGACACTGACATTGGCCCAGAAAGAAATGACATGAGACTATAGGGAGAAGGTGGGCATCAGCAAGCTCGGAGACTGGCCTGGAGCAGCTCCTTTCCTCAAAGCCCTCCAAAATAACCCACCGTGCCGATGCCTTCTTCTTGGACTTCCAGCCTCCCAAAGTGTGAGAAAAGAAATATCTGTTATTTGTGCTCCACTGCTAGTGGTACTTTGTTACAGCAAACTTCCACTGCATTTATTCCTCACACCTTTTTAATTCATTCATGAAATACATTCCCAAACTCTGAGTAAAAGATCAAAATACAATTGTTTCTGTCCTCAAACTCAATGTGGCCCAATATCAACATTTTAAAATGAGGGTATCATGATAGTTTGTTTCCTCTGCATGTGACTTAGGCATTATTTAAATATTACTTTATGCCTCGGCTCTCTGGGAACTGAATCAGGCTCCATCTACATTGCATATATATGGTGGAATCTTCTACCAGCACACACATTGGCCTTCTTCAGGTCCTTTTTTACTTTGATGGTAGTTTGCTAAGACCTGATGGGCTTAGAAGAGACCTATTTCACTGTGAAGACAGCCCAAGCTAGCCATGATTGGAAATCATGTATCGACAGAGACTTAATGAAAAATGAGTGGAAGAATAAGGATGAGTGACTAGAACCACCAATCTGAAATTACAAAAGAAATTATTCAAGAAATTCACAAAGACTTAACCAGAGGAACTTCTTAAAAATCTTTAAAGAATCAAGTAGCTGGAGACAGAAAATAAGGAGGAAGAGAATGAAAAAGCTCCTATGAAGTTGAGTCACTGTAGAACACAAAAGTGATCCTAGTAATGACTGACCGACACACACACACACACACACACACACACACACACACACACACACGAGTAGAAAGAATATCTATCCAAGGGAGAAAACCAGAAGGAAGAATATTCTAAAGCCCACAGGAAGTCAGTGATAAGAAAAATGAATAAAAATTAGAACACTAACAAACTAGTAGAGGATGTTTAACGTGTGAGATTTAGAAATAGAACACAGGTAAAGAAGACATGGGAAGTTTACTTGAACTAAAGGCTTTACTCTCCTTGTTAAAAGGATGTCCATGTCTAGCCACATCCTCCTGAAACTTTGATTGTTCAAGATTATTAAAATTGTATCAGCTTCCAGAAAGAAAATCAGTCAATCAATAAGAAGAAAGGAGTCAAAGTTTTACTAAACTTCTAGTTGGCAATACTGAATGCTGGGGAAGTTTAGGAAAGTTTTCATTCCCACTTTGAATGATTCTAGTCTTGTTCTCCTGTTTACCTTGCATCTATTGTTCTCATCATCTTCTCTGGTTCACCCTGCATCTATTGTTCTCATCACCTAGGAGGCTTTTGACAACTGCAGATCATTTGACAACATGCAGATCAAAAGATGTATGCTTGTTAGGACTGGGAATCTGTTATCTATAAAGCTTTCAGTTTGGGACTGGCTTGGTTCACAGACTCTGATGACTCAACTTCATTAGCTGTTTGGTCCATGGGGGAGCTCCACTTCGAGGATAGCAGCTCCTCATTTTAGACCACAAGGCTGACTCAATGTGCTGTGTCTGAGGCAGAATGAGTCTCACTTGGCCAGGATTCAGGCCACAAGAATCAGATCCATGGCTTGTGCTTCATGTTAGACTAAACATGTCTTAGATGACAAACTAAAAAGACATGTAAACTATTTTCATAGCTTTTATCTTTCATTAATGACATCTACTGTTTGAAGGCTTAAGTTTTCCAAACAGAAAGAGAAGCATGGTAAGATTCTTTTCAGTTAAGTTGTAACTGTTCTGTTCATATAGATTAAATCATGGAGATTTCTCTGATAATACTTTGTAGAATTGTTTGTTTCTGTATAATTTGTCATTAACAGATCATCTTACACTGTCTGTATCATCAGATATCACATGAAATAAAACAGTAGCCTTAAGAATATAGGATTTGATGCCATTCTGACCAGCAGGTCAGGAAATCATGAGGCTATATTTTTGTGATCTTACAGACGTTATTCATGCCATGGATGATGGCGTCCATTACTGTGCTTGCATATTAGACAGCAAAGTCAGGCACTTGCAAAGATAGATAAACATGGTAGTAAGCAGTTCTTTCAACCTCTTGTTATACATGGAAGGAAATGTGTGGTGGAAATGCCACATAAATTCTAAGACATTATCAGATGGAAAGCATTACTTTTTGCTTTTGAAATAGAGGCAAAGCTTTTAAAAGCTCTGTCTTTTCAAACTTATTTTTTTATTTTACACTTTTATTTACATTTTATTACATTTATTTACATTTTTATTTTACATTTTTATCTGATGAAATGGATGAATCAAGAACTTTTAATGGATTTCTTTGCCATGGCTCTTTTCTACCCTCTCAGAGTATTCTCTCCAAATGTATTCTTTTGTTTCCTTCCTGTAACCTTCTCTTAAAATTTTTACACATTCTCTCAAATACTAAATGAAAAGGAAAAATATTGAGACATTTAAACATTCTTTTAATAGCAACCATTACCTTTCACATAGCTATCCTGAACTTCCCTAGCTATACTTTGTATAAGTTTATACGGTTAACAAAGCTTTCCTTTGAAGGTAAGTCATTCAGTGTCTTTGACACATCTATTGGTTAAATATTTTTGTTTGCTAATTAGAAAAGAGAGATAAAATTTGGTGCTGAGGAAATAAATCTCTGTGTATTCAACTTAGTATGTGTTGGAAACTTCTGAACAATTATATTCCTTTCAGGTTCAGTAATTTTGATGGAAATTTTAATTGTAGTACCCAATAAATGTGATTAAAAATTAGAGTAATGGAGAATTATAAGATGAAGTTGAGATGCTGGCTATAACTTTAGGGATTAGTAAAAATCATGACCCATATGTTTCTGAATTTCTTTTGAAACTGACCTAAAAAACAAAAACAAATACAAATTTTGTTTGTAGAAAAACTTCAAATATGATCCCAGTGATCAGTTCCTAATAATGGTTTATCCAGAAGAGAAAAGACCAGAGCAATTGTCCTTTAACCTTTGGTAAATACACAAGAAGGTCAACATGCCATATATTTGCTTTTTCTAATTGAAAACTCATCAAGTGCTGTCAGTACAGTATAGGAATAGAATACTGATTCTATTAGAGGAAAATATGACATGTACTTGGTTTTAATTTAGATAATTACTTATGTAAATTATCAGACAAGTGGCAGGAGATGTGATAAATTTCATTGGTCCATTTACCAAGAGATAAGCTTTTAATTGCACTGCTGTTTTATATATATATATATATATATATATATATATATATATATAATTTATTTGTTTTTACCAGTCCTGGGGACTGAACTCAGGGCCTGAGCACTGTCCCTGAGCTTCTTTTGCTCAAGGCTAACACTACCACTTGAGCCACAATGCCACTTCCAGCTTTTTTTCTGGTTATAAGGTACTAAGCAATCGAACCTAGGGCTTCCTGAATGTTAAGCAAGTTTGGCCAAATTGCAAACCAAATCTTTGGCCATATCTTGGATACCTTGATGTCATTTTTGATACCCTGGCATCATACAGTGTGGAACGGGCAAGGTCATTGGTATGTACCTCACTTTCACATCTGCATACATTTATTAGATGTAGATGATATCTAATGGAATGTTAGGAGTTTGTAAAACTTCAGTGCTATTTTTGACTTTATTCTGCAAAGACAAGAAAATCAGTGATGATTTCCAACTAACAGCACATGGAAAATGGATATAGTCATGTCCTTAACCTTTCTGGACCTGAGTGTTACCTTCACCTGAAGTACACAGTTGAAATTCCCCTTTTTCTTTTTTTCCTTCACCTTCCTACCCTCCTCATGCAAACACAGCTGTTGGCTTCACCTATGTAAACTTTCTGTTCATTCTTCATGCTGTCATATATCTCTCTGATTTCAGATATTTTATGTACTGTGCCAGGCGCAGCCTTCTCTTTCCTCTAGTTTCTGAAGATAGACACAGTTTTTAAAAACCTAGCTCAAATATTACCTCACTGTGGGCATTTTACTAACCAGACCTCTCGCATCTCGTGTACCCCACATCCCTGTTGTTTTTTGGTCTTAGTCACTCTCTATTTCCCTTCCCAGAGCAATGTATTTATTCTCCTCTTATAAAACTAATCTCATGACATTACACACCCACTAGAATGGCTAAAATAAAAACTGGTGGTAATACTGAGAAACTTGATCCCCATGCATTCTTGGTAAGAATAAAATGGTACGCTCATTCTGGAAAAGTTTTATAGTTCCTTTTAAAAAATATAAAGATCCAATTACCATGTAACCCAGCAATTGTTCTCTTGGAACAAATGTCCAAAAGAAAATATATGCTCACACAATAATCCATCTTCAAATGCTTATAACAGCTCTTTTTGAAGTAATAAAAACTGCAACTGGCCTGCTATCCATCAACAGATGAATGGTTAAATTAACTGTGGTCATTCTCTGATACATTCAGGGGTCATCCTTAGGCTTACTGACCCTGGGACACAAACTGGGGGTGGAGGGCTTGTGGAGTAAGTGTGAATCTGCTTGGCATCCAGGCTATAAAACTTGCTATATGGTCAGCATCAACTTCTACCACACAAAGAAGGGAGGAAGCTTCTCTAGTGAAAGCAGCTCAGAAAAGACAACTAATCATTCTACAAGAGACTCTATCAAGTTTTCCTCAGTCTAAGCATTGCTGGTACCAGGCCTCGTGCCTAATTATGTGAGCAAATGCTTGGCTATGGAGCCATGCCTCTAGCCCAGGGGTAAGAAACAGCATCTCAGCCTGGCTGCTACAATGTTCTTCTTGAACACTGAGCATATTTCAACTGAGGTTATAGTAACTAAAACTCTACTAAAAACTTGGGCTAAGATTTACAAATTCCAAAACAGAAGCACAAGAAATATGAAAAAAGGCAACATAATTCAAGCTAACAAATGCAATACAGGATGAAATAAGTTTTGGTGACATAAACAAAATGGTCCTGAAACTCATGGGAAGAGTGAAACAGATTCATACCTGAAAGAGGTATGAGTCTGGTGGAAGAGGAATAGATGAGAAAGGGAGAGAAAAGATGGAAGAGGTGACTCTTCTAAATTAATTTCTGGATTAAAAGACAGTAAAGTCAAAGATGGCTGAATGTTCTGTTCTGAAGGAATAGGAAGAAGATGATATCTGTAATTAAGAGACATGATTACAAGAGTAAAGATAGACAAACTCTTCCTTCCATAAGAGCTCTTGCTTCTTGCTCTTTTCCTTGGACATAATGAATATGAAATTCCAATGGGGTATCTAAATAGAAGTATATCTAGCAGGTGGATTCAAACCCTGTATTCCCTCTGCTGGTCTAGTTAAACAACAAAATGTTATATGTGACTCTATGCTTTAAGGTGGTATAAACTTACATAGTTCATTTTGTAGTCTTAAATAATGGACATTAAACTTCTAAATACACAGTAAAAATAAAGTGTTGGTAATGATTTTCTCAATAGTTTTCTCATCTTACAACTGTCATCTGTTTAATCACAGTAATCTTAATCCTGAGTTTACATTTTTAACTCTGACAGAGATTATCAGATGTTTTGCCTTAAATCTAAGCATTAGGTCCATCTTAAAGAGCAACTAGAAATGGATATATATTTTGTGTGAAACCATAATTTTAGTCATGGATAAATATGTATGTTGTATAGTTTTGCACTCTTGTACTAAGGGTATTTCTTTTTATAAAGGATACTGTTAATCTCACTCTGTAGGAAATTGCTAACTATAAAATGAGGGTGTGGGATTTAGTATCACAGATTTCAATAAGAACTTAGGTAAAACATGTAGCTCCATTTTTTTATCATAATGATCTACAAAAGTAACCAATAACCTTGATATCTAGATACATATGTTTCAGCTAGCTCTTCAGTTTTACCCTCTGATTATTGAGAGTTCTTCCCTATATCCAAATGAAGTACCTTCTATTAATTTATTTTGTAATTTTTGTAATTTCTTATTTAGGCAACAAGATGGGTGCCCATGCTATATATTTTTAATGTTTGAATCAGTGCTTAAAATGTTTTAGTTTCAGGTCATTTTCTCATGCCTGTGTCTTTAAGGAAAAGAATAGCATAGATCCTGGCTGGATCATGAATTTATAATCTAGTCAGTTTTTTGACTTCTCCAAGTTTAATGACTCAAATTAATTTAACCTTTTCTCTCAGAATCTAGCTTTTTTTCTTAATTATTCCTGTCATTTTAAAGTATGCTTTAGTCTTCACATATCTTAAAAAATTGTCACCAGTTAGACACTCATTTTCATATAGATCTTATTAATTTTAACTAAATCAGTTTGATTACTTTTGGCTTATGCATGCTATTCATTTATGATCCACATTTTGTTAGGCTCACACCCTGTGATGGTGCTTTTTTTTTTTTAACCACATTGTAGATTGTCAACAAAAAATGTTGAATGATTGAATGTAATTGAGATTTGTGGATAATTGTAGACCTTTACCTTTGAGGCAAGGATGCCGAGCTGTGCTCTCATTTGGTTCAATATTATACAGATGTTAATAAAAGCATCTCTCTCTGCGTTTACTCAAAGGAAACATGATTGACAGCTAAAAGCTGCAAGCACTGCCCCCTTTCTTCTAATCAGGAAAGCATTTCTTACAGGTCACACTATTTTGCCAGAGCTGTCTTTACAATACCCACCCAGGAAGTGTCACAGGGACAGATGACCAGGTGACCTTATAACAAACCTATCAGTGTGATCAGGCACATCTGAATGCTGGTGGCCAGTTCTGTGTTTACTCATCACACACATTTATGACACAATTATTTTTTTCTTTACATAGGATACTTAAACTTTTATTTTTATTTATTAATTTGTTTTATTTGTTTGTCAGTCACGGGGCTTGAACTCAGGGCTTGGGCCCTGTCCCTGAGCTCTTTTTCTCAAGGCTAGTCCTCTACCACTTTGAGCCACAACTCTACTTCTGGTTTTGTGGTGGTTAATTGTAGATAAGAATCTCAAGGGAACTTTTCAACCTGGGCTGGCTTCAAACTATGGTTCTCAGATCTCAGTCTCTTGAGTAGCTAGGCTTACAGGTGTAAGCCACTGGCACCTAGCTAAACTTATTTTTTTAGTTACTGAAAAGAAGAATGTTATTCTTACTTGTGACTTGGTCAATGTTTTACAAATAGTAAGCTCTCAAGTATTTGTTGATCTAGAGGATGAATGAATTGCATTTTCTGGACAAGCCGTTTTAAATGAAAGTGGTATATTTAAATTTACTAGTAATAGCAAGCAATAAATATTTGTCCATTGACTTAAGTTGATATTTTTATGTTATTTGGTGAATGTTACTGTTTTTGCATTTCTAAGTGCTATTAAACTCACAGAGCCTGTTCATTACACCAAATAGACACTCAGTGTTTTTCTAGAGTTTTCTGAACTTGTAGTTGACCCACAGGGAGACTATGGGCTATGCTCAGGAAGTCACAGAGACTGCGGCCCCCTGTGCTCTGAGTAGCTGCTTGGGGAAGGGGCAGTGAACTATGGGTGACCTAGCATTTTCTACCTATCACATCCCTATGGGCACTTCCTTCTTTCAAATTTGATGTAATACTGAGGGAAAGACCAGATCAGAGCTACCTCAGAATCTATCCAGTGAAATTTGAACATATTTATTTATTTTGTAGACAGTCAATATGAGTCATGGAAAACCCAGAGGAGTTCACAGGATGAAAAACTTGAGGAAGTCCTAATGTGACCCCAGACTGATGCTAACTGAATTCCCTTGACAAAGGATCTTAAATGATGTAGAGCTGGTACTGTTTTGAAATGATTGTAGGGAAAAGAATTTTCCCAGAGTGTTTTATTGGAGACCAAAAGGTCACACAGATTTTGAAGTTACTAGTCATGTGCAAGTCAGTATTTGGATTAAGTCACAACTCAGTCCAAGGGATTTGGAACTGGAAGATCTGGGTTTGTCCTAATTTTATTATTCTTATGAATTGAAACAGAGTGATTTAATTTTAACATCAAACCTTAAAATATGTCAAACAAAGCACTTCAAATTTTATTATCACTAGAAGGAGTTTAGGATAAATCCAAACAACTGCAGTCTATTACCAATTGGCAACAGATATGATTTATGTTTATTGTATCCCAGGGTATCAGATTTTATCTTTCTTTGTAAGTTACAGATATTGCAGAACAACTCACTCAGATTAATGGTTTTCACCATTCTCATAGATATGTTTTCTCACAACATTTTCCGTTTGCCTGTTCCCTGAAGTTCTTAGTAACATTCCTATCATTATAAAAATGTTCTATAAAGAACTTGACTTAACTCTTTTCTGAACTCTGGGCTTATAGATATTTTTAGATTCCTCAATTACATAGACAAGTTGAAATAACATGGACACTTTCCCCTCCATACGCTCACTATCCTCACTATTCTTTCCTACATCCTTTGACCTCTTCAATGCTGATTCCTTTACATCTTTACGTGCATTTTTATCCAGTATTGAAGTTCATATCCCTTACACTTCTTGGAGTTGTTTCCCATAGCTGTCTGTGTTCTCCCTCTTAGTCATTAAGGATCTTGGCAGATTTTGACTCACCGTCTTTGCCCCCTAGGTACCAAATTCTGAGTCACTTGAGGTCATTGTTGATGACTGTAATACCACTGGTTTGTTGCCTGTACAAAATAATCATTTCTTTCTGCCTCTCAGGCAATGAGATCCTAGGTTTTTTTTTCTTTCCCTATTAGGCATATACTCAATTCCAGGAGATGAATCACTTAGTTCCCCTAGTTCTTCTCATTCCTGGTTACTGATTGGATTACTTTTCTTGAGAGTTAAGTTATTCACTCCTGGGACCCACCTGAGATTCTGCCACAGTTGCTCTGAGATGGTGCATAAATATTCATGTTGAGACTTATGTAATTTGTTCAAAACACACTTATGATGTATTTCCCTTCCCAACCTCATCGATCAGAGGTCAACAACTGCTGTACAGGTCAGACGATAAATGTTTTAGGCTTAGAGGAACATACAATTTTGTTGCAACTATTCTATAGTGCCACTGTATGACAAAAAATAACCCACCATGGACAAGATATAAGCAATGGAATATAACTGTTTCCCAATAAAATAAAGAAGCAGATAACTAGATCTTAATTTTGGACTTTGAGATGAAACTTTTTCAAGATCACCAATGAAAAAAGGACAAAGTATCAGCTTTTCTAGAACTATGTATATTTTTGCTATTTTATGGACAAGAAACTAGCTTCTTCTTGTGGAGGATGTGTAGGACATGATTGTAGAACTGGAATCGTTGATAAGGGAGGCAAACAGAAATATATTACTTGGGTCAGAGAGAGAATTATTAGTAGGTAAGAACCCAGGATGGGATTCTTGGAGAGGTTTTTTTATGGTCATTAGGAATTTAGAGATTTTTGTGTCATGGGAGCAGATAGAGGAGGGGGCATTGGCTCCATCTCCAAGAGGAAAATAGGACTTAAACCAAAATCAGTCTTGATTCAGACAATTAATGTTTGTTACTTGGAGAGAGAAAAAAATATTGATATACATAAACAATGGTGGGAGGATTTTGATTTTTCAGGCTGGATTTCTGTAATTGCTCTACAGAAAAGACAGATTTTTCTTCTCGCGGCAGTATTTATTATTTAATAGCACATAAGGTCTGGTATTCTTTGATAGAGGTATTAGGTACCTTAACTCACCAATTTAAACTTTTTCCAATGGGAGCCCAATAGGTGCTACTGGCTTTTACAAAAAGCTCTCATTAGGGTATGGGAAAGTCACTCAGTTCTATGTTGTAGGATTTCTTCCCTGAGACTTCTAGCTAGTGAGACTCACCAGAGCCTTCAGGAAAAGAAACTTGTTTAGGACCATACATCTCTCAGAATTGTCCAAGTTTTCTTCTCTATTTTACCTTTACACCTACCTTTGGTTCATTTGAACTTGTATGAAAATCACAAAAGCACAGGAAAAATAGGAGGCTGCAGAACGAAGCTAGAGAGACTTAATTTTTTAAGACTCTTGTGCAATTTGAAATATTTCTATTTGCATAAGTTACTTCATAAAAATGTTAAAAGTTACTTGTATTTTAAAAGCTTCTGGATAGGTGCACGGTCGATAGGGTTAATAGTTATAGGCAGGAAAAGAATGATACATTGTGAAATTCATTCCAGGTCTATCTTTTAGGGATAACTATATATACTTATACTTTTAGCTTTTGGCAATACCTATGAAAGCTTGCCAAAAGAATTCATTTATTCTGTCTTACCTATCTATTTACACAAAGTTACATTTAAACACTGATAGACGTATCATGTGCCCCAAATCTGTGGAGCTTTTCTACAGGGACTTTGTAAGTTGGTAGGTGTTATACTGGCTATTGGTTAGGACCAATAGCTATTATCCCAGATAGCCATTTTCAGTGTGATAGATGTCTGCTTCCACTCATCTACAGTTGACTGGTCTAGTAGAATCTGGTAGTATATTAGGGCAGAAGCTAAGATTACACAGAGAAAAATAACATGAGAAAGAATTGGAGATTTGGGGGTCAAATAGAGATTTTAAAGATGAGAGGCAGTAAGTAGAAGTCTTGAGACAGAGAAAAACTATGAAGTCAATGTTGAGAAAGACAACTTAAATGGAGAACTAAGAAACTCTAAAGAGAAATGAGATGTGGAAAGTAATTGGGTTTCTTTAATAGTATGGCTATTAGAAAGGAGATGTGTGAAGTTTGTTGCTGAAGACCCTGGAGCTCCTCCCAATGCAATGCCTTCTTAGCAGTTTGCTCTTTCCTGCTGCTGGATTCCCAGGAAGTCTGTTTTTTTGTTTCTTTTAGAATTAACTTCCTTTCCTTGACTTAGTCTGAGTGACTCCCTGTTCTTTGTTTTCCAAAACACCCTGATTCAAACCAATTGAAATTCCTCCTCTAGAGTTCAGTCCTTTTCTCTTAAGTAGAGGTTATCTCTAGCTAAAGAGGCTCACATGTATTATCATTTTTAATAGCTACCCCATGAATCTTAAATTTTTCATTTTATGTTTACAAGGGATGTATAAAACTGCAAAGGATACTTCAAGTTCAATGAGTAAAAAGTGCAAATGATAGGAACAGACTGAACACAAAGAAGAGAGACTGCTTAGGTCGGAGAGCTGAGTAATGAAGTAGTAGATTGCAAAAAATTCACCAGGTCATTCCTGAGAACACTTATGGAATGGACTTCTATGTCCCCACCCTCTGCAAGAAAGCTTTATGCCTCTTATTTTCACAGTCTCAGTCATCATTATAACCCTATATATCACCTATGCCTCACTTTATTCCAGGATTGAGATGTCTACAGAGATCTGAATAGTAAAAACAGTATTGTAACAAAATAGTAGAGGATAGATATTGTTACTTTTTTGACTTGTAGGATATTAGTTTTTAATTGGAGGGGGGAGGGGGATATATGTACTATTTATTTAAGGCAAGCTTACTGTCACAATGAATGGCTCTCAAATCTGAATGGCTCTCAAATAAGATGTGTTGCACATTCATGTTATTGAACAGAGTGGGATAAGCCATCTTGTTCCATGCTGTTATCTACGGATCCAGTTCAGTTTTAATTGTGGCTCCACAGCTCTCCAGTGAATCTGTGTGTTTGGCTAGGGGAGAAAGTATGAAGAGAATATATTTTTTTATTGTGAATAGGGTATTAGGGGTTAAACTCGGGGCCTCACATTTGGCTTGGCAAACACTCTATCTAGTTCATCTATTTTTAACCTTTTATCATTTGTTTACATTTCATCCATCTAAGTCTGAAAGAGCCAAGAATTGTAAGATCTACAAAGACAAACAGATGTTGGTGAACACTACAAATCACTACCATACTTTTTCTTTATATGTTTGAAACATCCTCCCTATTGGGTGCTTTATTTTCCTCCTCTTAGGACTATAATTAAATGTTTCTTTCTTAAGAAATCTCTAGTAAAAACACAATGAAAAATGACAGCTAACATTCCTCTCAGTAGCAGGCACATTAGGAAGGGTAATGACAGTGATAGTCATAGAACATGTGTACTATGGAGGGGAGGAGCCACTGCTCATCCCTGACCAATCATCACATACGGAATACACATCCACTGTTTCCAGGTCCTTCAAACTTTCAGATGAAAACTAAGTGCTCATTTTCAGTAAATAGCCAATGTATGTCTTGTATACATTACATGCATTCCCAATGCATGTTTTTGTAAAATAAAAAGTGCTCATTTTGTTTTCTTATAATTTATGAATGAATCTGAAGGGAGATGGCATATTAAAATAGTGTGTGTGTGTGTGTGTGTGTGTGTGTGTGTGTGTGTGTGATTACAGTCAACTTTACTACAGGATTTTATATGCTTTATCCCCTCCCTCTCCTTCTGTCTGTTTATTTCCCTTCCCCAGTGATAAGGGGTTAACGTCTGAATCTGCCCACAGGTATTTGCATTTTAACAAAACACTCTTAAAAATATAAAATCCAAATAGTTTAAAAGAATGGATTTTTTTTAACTACAAAATACAGATGGGACTTTTAAGAACACTTTTCTATTGGGAAATTTCCTGTGTTCTTCCAATCACTTCTGTTTTACTTGCTCATAAAACTGTGTGGAATGAAGAAAGCTTTCAGTTCTGTGGACATGAAGATACCTTATCTACCTCTTCTGGTGACAAGACTGTTTTTACAATTAGTTCTGAGTGAGTCAAGATGTCCCCAATAATCTCTTCCCTGTGTTCCTGCTATTTCTACTTGGTGAGTTTTAACTATCTGAGCTATGACTGACACATACCATCCATGGTCTCAGAGGGCTAATAGACTGCCAAGAACAGTTCATTTGGAGGAAAAAAGGTGCAGAATTATAATAATTGAAAAATTAGTCATTTTTGGATGGTGCAAAGGGAAGGCCCACAGGATATATTTGGCTTAAAATGAATTTTCTTAGCCCAAGTGTTTTTAAAATGTGAACTTGGTTGTCTTTAAATGAGCATGCACTCTTTGTTTACCACTCTCCAGTGCTTCCCATCCCTCATGGTCATAATCACTTATTGATTGCTTTTGGCTTTGTCTTTTGAGGCTCTTGATTTTATGATCTCTGAAACAGCCCATTATTCTCATCTGACTGAGAATGAAGAGTAAGGATGGGAGGACTGAAAAGGGAAAGAAGTAGGAGACAAAACTGGTCAGAGCAGGACCTGAAAAGAGTTTAAGGAAGTAGAAAATCAAGCCATATCTCATATATGGAAAAGCCCAGTATAGCAAGGGCTGAGGGAATTGTTTGAGTTAGAAGGAAAATGATAGAGACTCCAGTTTGCTCAATCAGCAAACAGCCCTTTCCTTTCTGTACTGTTGTCCTGACTCCCACAATTGACACTATAAAAATTGTAGATTCTTCCTTTTTTGTGAGAGATTGCCTTTAAACAAACTCATAGTAAGACTGGAATCAGAAAGGCATTGGCTTATAAGCCATTCTACCATTTGGTAGTTATGAACAGGTTACTTAGTCACTCAAAACCCATTTTTCCTTATCTATAAGATGAGGATTAAAATAAAGCATATCAGAGGATTGCTGCAAGGTTTAAGTAAAGTCACATAAGTTAAACTCAGCGCAATGCATAGAAAGCTCTATTCCATGTTAGCTATGACTAAAGACACTATCTTTAGCCTTTTGTATTTGTGGTTGTATATCTTCCCCTTGGCCTGTTAGCCCCTCAGACTCATGGTGCCAGCCCTTCCCTCCCTCCTGCCATATGCTCTTAATTTCTTCTAATTAGGAAAATGTCTTGGGTGGAGTAGAAAGACATGTGGTGTGCTATGTGAAACTGGATGTTGAAGCTTGGACAGATTTAATTCACAGAGTGTGCAATGTGATGCCTGGTTAGCCAAGGAACCCAATCAAAACTGATCTCATCCTACTGATCGAGTTTGCTGACACTTATCATTTCCTTTGACATTTTTCATGGTCCAGAATGACTTTGTTTCCAGCATCTTGCGATAGAAGGAATTACTTTTCCAGGCAAAACAACTGTGCTATTTATCAAAAGAAACACTGGACAGTCAGAATGGACTTCAGAGCTGTGTCCTCAGCCATCTGGCTGACTCTCAGCAAGAAACTTCTTTGTCCTTTAGGGACTGAGCTTTATCTACAAGTAGTAATCAAATTGGAATGAAAGGAGTCAGGGTTAGGATGTGAAGAACCACGGTGTATATGTATGAAGTGACATCTCTGAAGAAGGAAGCAATTATAAGCTCTGTTCAGCTCTACTCACCGCTCTATTTTAATCCTACTCTTTTCTTCTTGTAAGATACTTGATTCTGTTTAAGAATACAGTCATTTTGTGTAATTTATTGGCTCAATATTTAATGGCTGTTCCATACAGCATCATACTGTTAAATTGCCGCTATACTGGGCCAAATGAATCAGATGAGGTTCCTGGGTTAGAGGCACCAGGGAATGAGGAAAGGAATGTCCTAGGAAACAAATGCCAAGATTATTCCAAAGGGAGTTTCTGGACTGAGAACCTGTTTCTTAGTGTCAAGGATGCCAGAAGAAATTACTTTTTTTTTAAGAAAAGGCAATTATTACTTTTTTCATTTTTCTCTCTTTTTTTTTAACCTGGCTAGAATCATCTTCCTTTTTTAAAAAAAAATTATGTTTAGATAATTGTACAAAGGAGTTGCCATTTAACAAAATATTTCATGAATACAATATATTTTGATCCATGTCACACCTTTCAACATTTTCTTTTACAATTTTTTTTTCTTTTTCTTGCAGAACTAGGGTTTGAAATTAGCATCTTGTATTTGCTGGACACTCTACCACTCAAGCCTGGCCCCTATCAACTTTTGCCTTTGTGAGTTTTTAATCAGGTCTCGTATGTATGCCTGAGGTATGAACTGCCATCTTCCTATTTTTACTTCCTGGGATGACAGACATATCATATTCACCTTTTGTTGGTTGAGATGAGAGCTTGCGAACATTTTGCCTGGCTGCCCTCAAACCTCCATCTCCCAAAATCAGCCATCTGAGTAGCTAGGATTATAGGCATAAGCTATACTGCCTGACTTAATTAGCAATTTTTCTATTATGCTCCTAACTATATTTTTTTCACTGTAGCATTGAAGTATGCAGAACTATTCTTTAAGTCAGAGGCTGTCACACAATCTTTTCTAAGAAGGCAGTAATGATTCCTTATAATGTGGTTCATTATTTGAAAGTGGTAAAATCTTAAGCCTCAACTATACTTTGAAGGTCAGCTCAGTTCCTACCAATTATTATAAAGAGATTTTACTCTAACTAGAAGAATGAGCAGGTTAATTTGTAAAAGACTTATATGTGCTGATTTGTAGACAGGAGGAGGGAACACTCAGAACACTTACATTAGCCATTGCTGCATTAATGCAGCAAAATCTAACACAAAACCTATTATTGTGTGTGTGTGTGTGTGTGCGCGCGCGCGCGCGCGCGCATGTGCATGTGCGCATGCGCATGCGCGCACGCACTGTTCCTGGGCTTGAACTCAGGTCCTGGGCGCTGTCTTTGAGCTTCTTTGGCTCAAGGCTAGCACTACCACTTGAGTCACAGTACTACTTCTGGCTTTTTTTTAGGAGTTTAGTGGTATTAAGAGTCCCATGAATTTTCCTGTCCAGACTGGCTTCAGACCACTATCCACAGATCTCAGCCATCTGAGTAGCCAGGATTATAGCCATAAGCCACCAGCCCCTGGCCACAAAACCCATTTTGTGATAAAGTGTTGATAATGTTACAATTTGTTGAATACTGTACTAATGGTGAAAACACAGTGGTCATATGGAGATAAGGTAAAAAGGTAAAAAATAGCGAGGTGAAAAGGTAAAAATAGTAAGTTGAGTCATTTTAATCAGGGATTGCCTGTAACTATTTTGGAGGAAGAAAAATAATGAATCCATTTTATCTCAAGTTAGCATTTTGATGTGAGGTTTGAAGCATTTGTAACCCAAGTTGAATAGGGTGAGAAACACAAAATACTGCTTAGAAAGTTTAGCGTAAATACCTATGCTGGTGAATGCTGGTTCTCTATGTATCATTTTTCTTCTCCAACACTTTCCTGAGAATCACAACGCTTATGAAAATTCCCTGAAGTTAATTTCTAGGGTTCTTGAAAGAGCTTCATCTTAATTAATTAATTCTGTACGTCGGCTAGTCCTTTGGGGAGAATTTAGAAATGGAAGCAAAGCTCATTGTCCCCCTGTGCAATGCTGAAGCTGTAAAATGTGGTGCTCAGGGGAGGGAGGAGGTCAGTGCTCATGTTTTCCATGTGGCCTGGTCTGCAGATGGAAGAAAAGATCTAGCATAACCTAGAAAGGCAGAGTGATGGACAGTGGTTTTCAGTGTTCTCAGGTTTAGTGCCAGGTTTCTATTACTGAATTTTGCAAGACATGTTGCTCTCCTCGTTTCCCCTTTTTCATTCAGCCAGTTGAAGCTGCATGTCTATCACGTGCAACCATGTGATTCCCAACTAATTACTATCGTCCCCATTTCTGTTCTGTTAGTTCAGGCTCTTGGTCTTGCCTCCTGAATGCCATGTGCTCCTTCCTTGGTCCATTCTGGCATCCAGCCTAACTTCCACTTCTATGACACACCATTCCTTGAGTGCCTTAGCTCTGTGTATTCTCTGTCTTTGGAACTCACATAGGCTTTGTTCTCAGTATATAACCCTGGCTCCTGCCTTTCCCCAGTACTAGACTGTAAATCCCTCCCTGTGTTTATTTAAGTGCTTCAAATATTGAATGTATTTAATTCTGTGATATTTCTGACAATTATTTCATGGGTATATACTGAAAGGAATCCTTCACATCCACCCAAGGGACCACATGGAGGCAATTAGGCACAGGAGGAGGATTATTACTAAGTTTCTTATTAGGGTCCATATCTCCCAGGGAGAGGGAGCACATGGCACCCGTCCCTATCCAGTTAGCAGGAAGATCTGGGGACAGAAAGTGAGGTAGGTGTTTGCTCAGGTGGGTCTGGGGGGAAAGAGGGAGTGGCCAGCTGTATGGCTGGAACTCCGGGGCAGGGAGGAGTAGCTCAGGTATGGGTCAGCTGAGGACCAGAGGTGGAGATAATTATTAACATATACTATTCTTGAAAATACAATGGACAATAATGATAAACATAATGGTTCATTTAAACAAAATAATATTTAGGATTTGGGTTAAATTTAATAGCAACAATTCTAATAGCAATGAATTTCATAGAGAGATGTTATTAGTCTATGGGATCTGTGCACCTGGCTTGTCACGTAGGATGCATTTTAGAAAATGGGCTCACACAAAATTGCTGAGGAACCATATGAAACATACGGATGGCAGGAGAGCAAAGCTGCACACTTAGGACAGAATTTCTTCAGTATTTGTATCAACTGCGGCTGACCATGAGCTGGTTGAACTACTCAGAGCTTGGAAATGCTCAACGTTAGTTAACTGACATGGAGTGTATACACACATTTGTTTGTTTGTTTGTGTGTGTGTGTGTGTGTATACATTTCAGAAACAAAATGCTTTATAACAAGTGAAGAGTTGATAAAGTGATATTAAATCTGATAACTTGGATAGAACATGGAGAATTTAAATGTAAATATACATTCACTGATTATAAATTGATAAACACAAAAGAAAGGTGTAAACTGCAGGGCTCTGTGGAAAGAAAGAAAAAGAGAGAAATTCTTAAAGGTAAAGAACTAGATTACAAAAATAACTGCCTTGAGTCAGAGTACCAAGATAGAAATAAGCCTTTTATTAGTTATTCCAAATAATGAAGACAGCAGAGTGGAGAGTTAAGTGACACAGGGACATGGAAAAGTCAGAAAGGTTTGGTTATAAGGCTTGGCAGGCTGGCAAGAGGCTCAAAATTGCTTCCTCATAGTACAAAACTTTTGAGGATTTACATAGTGTGCCTTAGTGAAAATTCTAATGGACTCCTTCCTAGTCAAATGAGCTTAATATCCATATTATTTAAAAATAGCTTTTGAGAGCTCAGGAAATATGAAAGAAATATTTTCTTCTTCCACAAAAGTCAATACCTGAAAGTATTCTCTGTGGATAAGAGATAACAGCATCATAGGGCCACTGTGAGTTTTGCCTTAATAAGTTCCAACCATTAAAAAAAATAGTAGCAAATTTGCCATGCATGGGGAAATTATGATTGAGATTTCAGTTTCTGGCATGGCAAGAGCAGAAGAAATGCTGAGGGCTGTATTTTGAGAACATTTTAAGCATGGTGAAATAGTAAGGGAAGAAGTGTGTTTTCCTATTGTGAGATGCAGCCTGAAATTTTCACAACCTGGTTATTTCTTAGAAACTATATCACTTCTCTTATCAACAGGGCTAGCTTCCTAAGTATGACCCATCCTAGGAGGTGTGTAAGTGTGTGTGGGGGGGAGGCGGGGAGGGTTCCTGAGCTTTGTTTAATATTCTGCTGATGCTTTAGATTTTACTTGGTGCTTATATTTTATGATGCAGCCCAATGGGACAAGGAAGATGACTAGGACCAAAGCAGACTTTCCAGGCACAGAACTCACAGTCCATACTCACAGACACTACTACCAGCAGGCAGAATATCTGGCCTGGTTCATGCATGCCCAGGGCAATCAGGGTACCATGATCTCCTGAAGATGGGGCAGGCATCAGGGACCTGGGTGTATGTTTCTGGTGGTAGCAACAACATCCCTGGGAAAGAGGAAGGTCTGACATCGGGGCTGTACTAGGAGCTGTCAGAGTTGTGGTCTAATCCATATGGCTTGTGTCCAAATGAAAATTTTCTGTCTTGAACACTTGCATAGAAAGTTCTGGCTTTAAGGCAGTAAACTTTATAACATAAAAATTTAAAAATTCAGCCACACACATGAAGGTTGAAATAAAACATGTTAGGGAGTTATTACAATTCTTCAAAGAGTTTAATATGTCTGAATTTGAAAACTGCTGCAGTATTTTTGAAAAGCAAACATCCTCAGGCTTAGAAAGTAAATTTGCTTACTGTTGCTTCCAATGAAAAAGAACATTCATATTTTCACATAAAACATTCAGGAAAACCTTGCATTAGTAAGGAAGATAATTTTCAAGTTTTTTCTTATAATTGAAGATGCAGTGATAGAATATTTAAGCAGCTGGGTTGATTTGTTACAAAAATACATGATACCACTTTTGATTAGGGTTACAACTTCCAATTCAGAAAATGTCATAAGCATTGCATTTGTAATTAATTTGGATGTAAAGTTGAATTTAGTCTTGTACAAAAGTAATTTATATGAGGAAATTAAACTTTTTGCAAGAAATTTTCAGTAAGAACAGTTGACTCCAAAAATACCAAAATTTATGTTTCAAAATAATTTCTCAGCCATTTATTGCAACGTTGACAGCGTTTATCTAATATTCATAACATCTCTAGTCACAGTTGTATAATTCAAAATATCCCCAAAACAAATATTACGAAATAGTCTTTATGATCTTTTGTCAAGAACAACTTATATACCTTTTAGTTATGTCAATGGAAAACAAAGAATTCTAAAGAAAATACATCAATTTATGTACATGTAAATGTCAATTTGTATTTGTATTCTATTTACATACCCTAATTTATAAGTGTGTGTGTGTGTGTGTGTGTGCCCTCGTATGATGTGTGCATGCATGTTTATATGTGCCCATACTGGGGCTTGAATTCAGGGCCTGGGTACTGTTCATTTGTTCTCTCTCAAGACTGGCAATCTACCACTTGAGCCACAGCTTTGCTTTCGGCTTTTTGCTGTTCAATTGGAGATAAAAGTCTCATGTACTTTCCTGCCTGGACTGATTTTGAACCTTGATCCTCTGATCTTAGCTTCCTGAGTAGCTAGGATTACAGATGTGAGCCATTGGCTCTAAGTGGTTCTCTATCCCTTTTGTCTATTATGATAGGTTTTTGTGCCACTTTTTGGAATATAGCTTCTTCCCAGAATAAAGACCTCCTTTTGCAGCTAGGTATGTCTGTGAGACTCAGTCTATCAGTGAGACTGTAATAGTATCAAATACATTTAGCAACTGTAGAGAGCTGATAACACATTTTTTACCTTTTTATCTAGGGTTCTACTTGAAAAATGAATGCGATATCTGAAAATCTAACTTAGCAGAAACATGATGGGAAAGCAAGCTGAAAGACTGTTCTATAGCCAGCCCAGAGAGCATACTTTTGTGATTGAGAAAGCAGCACTTACTCTGTCAGATGCAGAAAAACTGTAATGATAAATACACACATAACAATACAAAATGTCTTAGAATTGTGTAGTGCATCTTATGAACAACATGGTATATAGCTCTCTGGTCAAGAAGGAACTAATGAAACAAAGCTATATACACATTTCCTGTAGATTATGAATACCTGAACTTTTATGTACATGTGAGCAGACTAAACTTTACATTGTTTTGTTGGAAAGATCGTTAGTTTGAGTCTAAACTGAATCTAACCCTCATTTGTTGACCCATTTGATTTTGTTACTTTTTCCAGGACCTCTAAATTAAAATTTGTTCCTCAAATTTTAATATTCATGCTGATATTGTTTCCTCTGGCTAAATACTCAATAGTGGAATTGCTATATCATATGACAGTTTATTTTTAATTTTTGGAGGAACCTCTATTATTTTCTGTAATAGCTGTATCAATTTGCATTGTCAGCTTTTCCACATTCTTGTCAATATTTGCTATCTTTTGTCTTTCTGATGGTCATCATTCTAACAGGAAAGAGGTGATACTTCCTGTGGTTTTAATTTGTATTTCTCTGATTAGTACTGATGATGAACATTTTTCTTATAATTGTTGGACATTGGTATGCCTTTTTTTCAGAAATGTCTATTTAGGTCTTGTGCTCATTTTTAAATCAAGTTTTTTTCCTTGCTATTGTGTTTTTGGAGTTTCATATGTATTCTAGATATTAATCACTTAGTGTTTCCCCATTCCATAGATTTGATCTTCATTTGGTTGATATTTTCATTGCTGTGTGAAAGATTTGGAGTCTGATGTAATTTTTATTCCTGTTCTTTTCTTTCCTTTTGTTTCTTGTGCTCTCATGTTTATTTCCAAAAATTTATTGCCAAAGTAAAAATCAAGGAGTTTTAAATACTATCATAAGAGAAACAAGAGGAAGGAAAATGAAGCAATGAGAGACCTAGCTATCAAGAATTCTCAAAACATGCACAAGGAAGTGGCATAGGATGGAAAATAAATAAAGACTAGAAGCCTTGAAAGACCATAGAGACTTGACAAAAAGCATGTTCATAGATTGGTGATACAAAGCCAACACCAGCATAGCCTGAAGAGATGCTGATCAGATGTCCATCATTAATGATAAAGATTGAAAATAACTCAGACCAAAGCCATCAGGGTGACACTGATGTGTCACATGTGGGGGCAGATAGGTTTATTTTACTTATTGTAAAATTCAAATACAAAAATTAGATCGCAAATTTTAGTTCTCAAGACCTGATTTGTGGTTTTATTTATTTATTTAATTAATTAATTTTTTTCGGACATGGAGCTTGAACTCAGGGCCTGGACACTATCCCTGAGCTCTTTTGCTTAAGATAGCCCTTTACCACTTTGAGCCACACCTCCACTTCTGGTTTACTGGTGGTTAATTGGAGAGAAGAGTCTCCATAGACTTTCCTGCTGGGCTGGCTTTAAACAATAATCCTTAGATCTTAGCTTCCTAAGTAGCTAGGATTACAGGCCTGAACCACCAGTACCCTGCTAGCTTTATATTTTATTGTTAGAGTTCTACTTAATTTTAGTTGGACAATTACTCTTGGAACATTTCTACATTTCTCATAACTTTGAAAAGAAATCTCACTGAGTAGGTTTAGGATGAGGAAACATTTTAAAGCTTTATAAAGCATAAAATGGGAAGAGACTTGTCCCTATAATTCTTTTATTAGATTTTATACCAAATGAGTGTGGAAGTATGATTCATTATTGATAATAAATTAGAGTTTTGCTTCAGAATTATTAAGGATGGAGTAACTTTCCTTCACAAAGGAAATATTCACCAATTTTCCAGTTATTACAGTTCTACCAAGTAAACCCCAGCTTTCTGGGTTATCCCAAATTATAGAATCTTAGAGTTTAAAAATTCTTTCTAGTTATTTATCCCAATCACCTCAGCTGGATTTAAAAATCCTCTATGCAGCATAAGTTAAGGCTGGTCCAGTGTAATAAGAGAAGTGTTATTCTGGCTGATGGAAGTTCACATTGTTAGGAAGAAAGTCCAATTATATCTCCTCATATTTTACTCATTGTTCATTGCATTTCTGAGGGCTGTTCTACATGGCACCTTTTAAAATATTTAAAGAGAATGAACAATCCATCTACTTCCTTTCTTCAGGCCAGACACCACCACTTCCTTTATCTTTCATGCTGCAGAGGACACGAACATTGATTTTCCTATCTATAGCTACAGTATGCTATCAATATGTCCCAAGATCATATTAGCCACTTTTTGGGGGGTGACTGGTATTAAGATTGCAATTGAATAAAATCTTTAAATCTTTCATGCAAAGGGTTTTGGGATGTTGCCATCTCCATGTACTTGTTCCTTGGCAGTTTGGGTTTTGAGTTAATGAATTGCATCTGCTTTTGCTTTGTCGCATGTTCCAGTTTTTGTTTTCTTCTTTATGCTGTTCATGTATTTCCTTCCTTTCATGCCATCTTGTCATCTGCAACTGTCATGAACAGAAGTGAAATATTTTAACCACACCACTGGACAGGCAATGTTTTGTGCTCTGTTATAGGGAAGATGTTGCTTAGAGGCTGACAATCTTCCATTAATCAGCACACAGGATCACTTCCTTTTTTTCCCTCTTTTTTTGTATGCTTTTTATTGTAAAGATACTGTACAGTGGGGTTACAGTTACATGAGTAAGGTAATGAGTACATTTCCTATGGAGCATTGTTACCCCCTCCTTTGTTTCTCTCCTACAATCCCTTCCTTCCCCACCTTTCCAACTCCTCCCCCACCTTGTAAGATTCATTTTCAACATAGTGTCTTATACATCTCATTGTTACAATGGCTCAACCTGTGTCCTTATATCAGCATTTTGTTATTTCCCTTCCCCTCCCCAAATTAGAAAAATGAATATACAAGATGCAGGGTACCGGAATAAATTACAGTGAAAACAGGGGTTATATTGTGGGGGAAGAACATATAAAAGAAATAAACAAAATCACATGATATATTAAAAACAACAGCAACAAAGAAAAAAACCTCTTGTGTCCCTACCTTGGGGTTCATTTCGCTTAGCATCATCTTATCTGATCATATGTACATAGCTTTTTTGTATATTTTTTATTGTAAAAATACTGTACAGAGGGGTTACAGTTACATGAGCAAGGTAATGAGTACATTTCCTATTGAGCACTGTTACCCCTCTCCTTTGTTTTCCCCCTACCATCCCTTTCCTTCCCACCTCCTCAACGCCTCCCCCTCCCAAGTTGTAAAGTTCGTTTACAGCATAGGTTTCTTATACATCTCATTGTTACAGTGGGTCAACCTGTATCCCTATTTAAGCATTTTGTTTTTTCCCCTCCCCTCCCTGAATTAGAGAAGTGTATATACAAGATGCAGAGCACCGGCATCAAATACAGTGAAAACAGTGGTTATACATGGGGGAGGAACAGACAAAGAAACAAAAAAAAAAAAAACATGCTACATTAGAAATCATTAGAAACAATAGCAAGAAAGAAAAAAATTATTTTTGTCCCTATCTTGGGGTTCATTTCACTTAACATCATCTTATATAGTCATATGTACGTAACTCTACTTGTCCTAGACATATACAAGTTATTGCAAATAAGGGAAACTATGGGACTTAGTTTCTTTGGGCCTGGCTTACTTCACTTAATATAATTTTTCCAAGTCTTTCCATTTCCTAACAAATGAGGCAATGGCATTCTTTCTGATGGAGGCATAGAATTCCATTATATATATATATATATATATATATATATGCATATCTATCTATATCTATCTATCTATATATATGCATATCTATCTATATATATATACCACATTTTCTTGATCCATTTATCTACTGAGGGGCATCTGGGTTGGTTCCCTATCTTAGCTATGGTGAATAATGCTGTGATAAACATAGTTGTGATGGTTGCTTTAGTATGGCCTTGTTTGTGATCATTAGGGTAAATGCCCAAAAGTGGGATTGCTGGGTCATAAGGGAGCTCTATGTGGTGTCTTTTGAGGAGCCTCCATACTGCTTCCCAAAGTGGTTGAACAAGTTTACACTTCCACCAACACATAGGATCACTTTCCAGCTATTAGTGCCCCAATATTTTGTTCATATTTCAAGTTAGAACTTGCCTACAGAGATTTCATGAGGGGTTCCATCAAATTCCTTCACACTGTCTGGATGCATTATGGCTGCTGAATTTAGTTATTTAGCTGTATTGAAATTATTTTTTAAAAAGTCTGACATTTTGCTCTATAGTTTTGGGAAGGATCTTATGATTTCTCCTGGGTCTAACTTTGGAATATAATCTCCTACTTATGCCTATCACATGACTTGGATACACCACTATATCTGGCTTTTTGTTGTTGTTGTTGTTGAGATGATGGTCTCATTGATCTTTGGCTTGCACTAGCTTCGAATGATGATTGTCATGATCTCTATTTCTCAAGTTGCTGAGATAACAGGCAAGTACTCTTCTATCCAGACCAAACATATCCAGACCAAACATATCCAGTTTCTCCAATAGAAATATTATTGATTTAAAATATCTAAGATAAGAGAGTAAGTTTCTTATGCAACAAAATTTACTGGAAAATTGTTATGTTATTTCATGCTTTATCTTAATTTCATTTTTTCATTGTAGTATTGTTTGATTTAGAAAAAAATGTTTTAATTATAAATATATATTTTGAGATGAACAGAAATCAGATTTTTAAAAAAGAGATAGAATTATATGTCCCTAATCTATCACATATATATATATATATATATATATATATATATATATCAAAAATACTGAATAAGGTAATGAGTACATTTCCTATCTAGCATTGTTACCTCCTCCTTTGTTTTTCCCCTACCATTTCTTTCCTCCCCACCTCCACAACTCCTCCCCCTCCCAATTTGTAAAACTCCTTTTCAACATAGTGTCTTGTACATCTCATTGTTAAAATGGGTCAACCTTATTTCAGCATTTTGTTTTTTCCCTTCCCCTCCCCAAATTAGAAAATGTGTATACCACATGCAGGGCACTGGAATCAAATACAATGAAAACAGGGGTTATAGCATGGGGGAAGAACATACAAAAGAAACAAAAAACATCACATAGTAAGTACATTATAAACCCTAATTTATCTTGCTTTCAAACCAAGACTTCCATGAAAGAAACTCTCCATTACAGATTTTCATCTTTTAGAAAAACTGTGCTTAGTTGAGAAAAAGGAAATGAAAAATATTTTTTTTCTTCCAGTCTTTCATGTTGAAAGTAGTTTCCTGTGTCAGGAGAAGCCTGATGAAATCTTTCCAATTCACTTCTTTTGTTTTAGAGTGTAGGGAGCTCTGGAGCCTGTTGCAAGGCCAGGAAAGGGTTAAGGGATTGGAATGCTGCCTCCGCTGCTCTCAGAAGGCTGAGAGCTGGACCTGGGAAAGGTCAGTCAGGGCAAGACAGGTCAGTCAGGGTATAAGTTACTACTCTACCTGTGTTTAAGTTAGAGCTGTTTGGACACTAATAGCTTAAGACCTTGGAGATAAAATCAAAGTCTATGTTATGGTTGGAATGTTTGTTGCTCTCCTCTGTTCCCTAACTATAGGGGAGTCAATTATCACTATGTATACACACTATACCTCATGTTAATGGTTGTAACCACAAGGTAGATTGATACCCTAGTTTCTGCATGTACCTGTAGTCACCTCCCCTGTACTGAACTACATAAATATGGTAACGGGAACTCAGGGTTCAGAAGCGAATTAACACTGGACCCCCCTGGTTTCCCCTTCCTAGCCTCTCTTTCTCAGTTCTTCTGCATGGTATCCTGTTGCACTGTCCCTGGTTGTGGGTAGCAACAATAGATTCTGCAGTTGTTTGACTTAGTCACGATAGAAGAAAGCAAAAATGCAATCTTGGCCAGTAAACTAGAATTTGAGACTTTCGACATTTTTGATTGTGGCAATGGTGATGAAAAAGAAAACCATGAGAGAAAATTCTCCAGACAAGGAAAGTTATTCCACATGTGCTAATGATGCACAAAGGGCTGTGTGCATTGGAGTTGTTGTACATCTCTTAGGTCAGGGTTTCTCAACTAGGCTCCAGGAGCATTTTTGAGTAGAGAAAATGTTTCTTTTGCAATGGTGGGGATAGAAGCCAGGGCCTTGCACAAGTGCTCTAATACTGAACTATACCTGCTGCCCTTAGAGAAATTTTATTGGAGAGTGTTCTGCACCTCACAGGATAGGTTACTGAGCTTTGGCTTCTACAGTTGACAGGGGACAACAGTTCTCTTTCCCAGTTGTGACAACCAAAAATGCCTTTTGTCATTGCCAAATGTCCTTTATTGGAAGTCTCCTTTTGTGGATATGGATGGCCAGCCCCTAGTCAACACGTTTTCTTTCACTAAATACCACGTCTAATTGATGTGACCTTGGTGACTTTACATACTAGTCCAAAGATAGAAAACTGAAGAAAAAGGACATCATAAACTTAAAAAAGTATTATTTTAAAAAAAAACAGTAAAAACTTGGAGACATGGAGGGAAGAGGTAACATTGTCCTAAAAGAAATGTACTCTTGGGGGAGGATCGGGTGGGGGGGGTGAGGGGAGGATGGGAAGGGATGGGAAGGGGAAACAAAGGAGGAGGCTACCAATGCTTGATAAGAAATGTACTCATTATCTTGCCCATGTAATTGTAACCCCTCTGTACAGAATTTTCACAATAAAAAAGGGGGGAAAAGAAGAAAAAAAAAGAAATGTACTCTTTACCTGACTTAGGTAACTATAACCCCTCTGTACATGACCTTTATAACAACAATAAAAAATTTAAAAAGAATAAATGTTTCAGATATTTACAGGAGTTTTGGCTTTCATTGTATTGGATTAATCCATTCCTTTAGACATTATTTTCTGCTTTATTTTCTCATTTTGTCATTTCCTTTTTTCTTCCCCTCCCCTCCTCTTTCCCCTCCCTTCCCCTCCTCCCTCCTTTTCCCTTCCCTTCCTTTCCCTTCTCTTTCTTTCTTAATTTTTTTCTTTTGTGCTAGCCCTGGGGCTTGAACTGAGGGACTCAGAGCTGTTCCTGAGCTTTTTTTTGCTCATGACTAGCACTCTACCACTTGAGCTACACCTTCACCTCCAGCTTCTCTCTCTCTCTTTCTCTCTTAGTTTATTGGAGATAAGCGACTATGATCTTAGGTTGGTTTCAAAGGGCAGCCCTCAGATCTCAGCCTTCCTGAGCAGGTAGAATTACAGGCATGAGTCACTGGCTCCCAATTTTATTTTCTCATTTTCTTGGACTTTGCTTTTTGATTCTGCTTTAAGCTTCGTCTTATCTTACAAGCTATGTATTTTATTTTGGTTCTGCAAATCATTTTTAGAAAAAAATGTCTTCATAAACAACATCAAAACTTATTAGCATTATATTGCTTCTGCTGCTAGTAATTTATTTTCTCAGGGCCACATTAAAAATCAGGATACCAATGATTTCAAGTATTTACAACCTAATTTTCAAAACTAAGCATAGATTAAAAGCAAATTGATTACAAAGAAGTAGTAAGTTAGAGCCATTATCTTTTAGACTTTTTAATTATTTTAATCAGTAGGTATTCCCCAGGGGAGTATAACTTCTATTTCTTCATCATACTTTATTAATCTCCTTCTAATGGCCAATTTCTTAAAGGCAAAGTCCTGTTGAATTGAAATGAATATTAATTCCATGCTCTCATTCGAAGTTTTTAATGCTCTTCTTTTTTTCTCTTGTGATATTCTTTCTCTGAGAGATCAGATTCTTAACTATTTATTGCTTTTTCAGGGATAAAATTCTTGTAGACAGTAATCTGACTTGCCTGGGCACAGCATTTCTACATGTCTTCATTTGCCATCACCATTACCATACTATGACCAATTTAGTTAAATCTCAAAAAAATATGTTGAAAGCTGGATGCTGATGTCTCATGCCTGTACTTCTGGTTACTCAGGAGACTTGAGACCTGAGGATCGAGAAGTAAAGCCAGTCCAGTCAGGAAAGTATGTGAGACTTTCATCTCCAATTAAACAGCAAAAACCCCAAAGTGAAGCTGTGGTTGAACTGGTTGCCAGTCTTGAGGGAAAAATCTAAGTTCTTTAGCTGGGTGATGGTTTTACAAGGGCTAGTTTTAGTATTATTTTAAAAAGGCATATCTGTTTAATTTGCTCCTCTTTACAACTTCGAATCACTTCAATTGAATTTTGAGAGAAATAGGCAGCATTGTGTAGAAGAAAAAATAATTGGACATGATATTATGGAATTAAAACCAGGATCACTATTGATATTATTCTTGCTCTGATTATGTCAACAGCCAGGGCTCAGTTTCTGTTTCTATAAAATGGAGTCACTGAGCCAACTGGATGCTTTCTTGCTGTTAACTTTCTATCTTTTTATCATATATAATTTCATGGTACCTGTTCTTATTTTCAAGTTTACAAATTTTTGGCTGTGAGGATTAACTATAAAACTACCATATTTGAGCAAGGTGCATAGCAATGTCTGAAGTAAATGGAACCATGGAAACAGTATGACTATGAACAAAAGCTGCCATGCATCTGTGATTAGTCCTTAGGGGAGAATTCCAGTTTCATTTAGTTGACGGTCTTATTTCCCACATTGCTTTTTATTTTTCCATTTCTTCTCCTTTGGACTTTTTCTCAGCCCATGTGAACCATCTTCTGTTAGTGGAGTGTGTGTTCTCAGGCTGGGCATTCTCTACGTTGCCATGACTCTGGGAGTCCGTAGGTCTTCAGATCCATAGCTTAAGGAAACTTCTATTAAACAGAAAGCTTGCCCATTTTTTTCTGTGATATAATTTTTTTCTCTTCCTGTACATGATACAACCGGTTTGAAACTGGAAAAATCAAGCAAGTTTGGAGACATACATTTTATTTCCTGGAGCATTCTTCCTTGGCAATTTTTATTTTAATGATAGAAGTTGTAGGAAAAAGATCTTTGTCTTTAGAAGCAGATAATGAAAAGCAAGGGTTTTTAAAAAAATTCAGGCACAGAAAGAACTTCTTGTGATTAAAATCAAAATTTAGTTGTTACTGGTTAAAGCTAGAACAGAACATCCATGATGCTGTCATAAAAAGAACATTGGACTGTTGAGGCTAACTTAGTTATGGAATTTGTAGTAGCATGAATCTGTCCCTCCTCTGAAACATGTCACTCTACACTTCACAAAAAGTTCTAATTTAAGGAAAGTAGAATTTTCCTTTTTTCACTTAGTATTTTATCTTTAATTAACATATGGTAAATGATACATATTTATATGGTACTGCACAATGTTTAGGTACTGTAAATCAAAGTAGTTGCCATTTCTGTCTCCTCATTTTTAATTTTGGAGGAGGTTTGAGACAGGATCTTGCTATGCTACCTAAGTTAGTTTCAAAC
The DNA here is from genome assembly GCF_000151885.1 of Dipodomys ordii. Classification (NCBI taxonomy): domain Eukaryota; kingdom Metazoa; phylum Chordata; class Mammalia; order Rodentia; family Heteromyidae; genus Dipodomys; species Dipodomys ordii. The sequence continues at coordinate 6,365,202 of NW_012267266.1, forward strand.
TTACGGTCCTCCTGCTTCAACATTCTATGTTTGGTTTTTAAAAAATTATTTGTTATGCTTTAAGTCTTTCAGTCTTTTCTTCTAATTCTTCATAAAATGTACAATTAATGATGATGAACCACAGTCACTCTACTATGACTTAGAACACTGAAATTTATTCTTTCTATGTTTATGTGTCTTGGTACCTTCTTTTATCCTTGCATCCTTAGTTTCTAGCACTTATTTTTACATATCCAGGTCAACATTTTAGCTTCTGTGCAAGAGAAAAACATGTGATATTTGTCTTTTTTGTGAAAAGTTTATTTTACCTAATAATCTACAATTTTATTTTTACTGTAACAAGACTTAATTACCTTTTTTAGGAATGATTAATGCTTAATTGTATATACCGTCTTCTTTATCTGTCCATCTGTGAAAAGACACATAGGTTGATTCCACACATTGGCCATTGTGTGAGTGACTCTGATTTTGTTGATTTCATGTCATTTGAATAAATTTTCAGAAATAGAGGAGCTGGATCAAATGATAGATCTATTTTGGTTTTAGAGGAATCTCCATGCTGTTCTCCATAAATGGAGATTTACATTTCTATTAACAGTTTGTAAGGGAGCCCTCTGCATCCTTCTCAGTATCTGCAAATTTTTATATCATTTGATAACAGCCATTCTGACTTGGGGGAGATTGTATCTTACTGTGGGTTTGATTCGCATTTCCCTAATGATGGTTGTTTGATTGTATTTCTTCTTTTGAGAAATGGCTATGGAGATGATTTGTCTGATCTTAACTTGTATAATTTGTTATTTCTTGTGTTTTTGGAGTTCCTTATATATTCTGGGTATTTATCTTTTATCAGGTCAATTGTTGTCAACTTTTCCTCTTCACTCTGTTGATTGTCTCTTTAGCTCCAAGCAGAAGATTCTTAGTTTTTTCTAATCCTATTTATGTATTTTTGCTTTGGTTGCTTGAGTTTTTCAGGTCTTATTAAAAATCAAATTGTCTATATTGATGGTTTGAAATTGTGTTTTTTCATTAGAGTTTCATATTTCATGTCTTATATTTAGATCTTAGATCATTTTGCATTAATTTTTTGGTATAGGGTAAGAGAGATGGGTTTAGATCTTATTCTTCTGCAGGTGGATATTCGATTTTGAAGCACTATTTGTTAAGGTAACTGTCCTTTTTCTTAAGTGATTTTGGTGTCTTGGTGGAAAATGAGTTGGACATAGAAGTGTGGATTTATTTCTGGGATCTCTATTTTGTTTCCTTGGTCTGTGTGTTGATTTTTATGCCATTATAAAGCTGTCCTGGTCAATATACTCCAGTAGTACATTTTAAGATTAGTATTGTGATATCTCCAGCTTTGTCTTTTTGCTCAAAATTGTTTCTACTATTTAGGATCTCTTGAGTGTTTGTGTGAATCTTAAGAGTTTTATTTTATTTTCTAGTTCTGTGAAGATGGCCATTGATATTTTGATGAACATCTCATTGAATGTGAGAATTGTTTTGGACAGTATAAATATTTTAAGAATACAAATTCTTCCAATACACAACAGAATGGCTTTTTAAAACCTGTCTTCTTCAATTTCTCTCATCAATATTTTGTAATTTTTATTGTAGAAGTCTTTCACTTTCTTGGTTAACTTTCTTTCATTCCAGATGGTTTTTGTTAGCTATTGTGAATGGGATTGTTTCCATTTCACAAAATATGTCAGTCATGTATAAAAATGCTACTGATATTTTTATGTTACTTTTGTATCTTAAAACTTCATCAGTTTGGACTAGAAAGATGACTCAGTGGTAGAGTGCTTGCCTCACATGCATGAGGCTTGGTTTGATTCCTTAGCACCACATAAGCAGAAAAAGCCGGAAGTGGTACTGTGGCTCAAGTGGTAGAACGCTAGCCTTGAGCTGAAGAGCTGAGTGACAGCGTCCAGGCCCAGAGTTCAGGCTCCACAACTGACAAAACAGACAAATTTTTTTTTATTGGTTTGTAGGTCCTAATAATCTTGGTAGAATTCTTAGGTTATTCTCTATGTAAAATCAGATCATTTTCAAAGAGGTATGATTTAACTTCCTCTCTTTAAATATATATCCAGTTTTTCTTTCTCTTAATTGCTCCAGCTAAGACTTCCTGGACAATACTGAGTAAAAGTGGTGAAGATAGACATTCAAGTCTTATATCAGGATTCTGAAATTGCCAGTCTTTGGAAAACCTAGAAATGAATACAATTATACACATAATCTTACAAAAATTAACCATAACAACAGAAAATCTTAACAGACCAATAATGAATGATTAGATTAAATTAAATGTTTCCCAACTAAGAAAATCTCAGTAGTGGTTGATTTCTACCACACGATTAAAGAAGAACAAACATCAGCTCTTCTCAATCTATTATAATAAAATTGAAAGTGAGGGAGCTCCTCCAAATTTATTACCTTGTTGCCCAAACCAGATAAGGACATGATCAAAAAACAAAAACAAACACCTGGAGACCAACATCCATAATGAGAATAGATGTGAAAAATTTCAACAAATTAAATCCAACAGTATATTTAAAAAAATCACTTAGAACAATCGATTTATCTTAGGGAGGCAAGAATGTTCCAGTAGATACAAATCAATACACACAATACATTGTATCAACAGAACAAAGGACAAAGGTGGTATGATTATTGCCATAGATACAAGAAAAATCCAATAAAGTTCTACATTCTTTCATGATTAAAAACTGAATAGATTGAGAATAGAAAGAGTGTACTGCAACATAATAAAGAGTACATATGACAAAATCCATACCAATTATCATCTTAAACATGGAAAAGATGAGATAGACTTTCTCTTTGAATGACAGATTCAGCATTTCTTTCCTTCTTCTTTAATATTTGAGCTAATGGCTCACTGATATTCATGGCTCATGAGTACAGCATGGCTTTTGGAATTACACATGATTTAAATAAAAATCCATGTCAAACAAAACACATAGCAGTAACTCTTTTGTTCAAGAAGTTTTCACCACTCAAGTTACCACTTCTTGTGTTTTTGTTATTGCTTAGTTCACAAAGCATTTAAGTTTGGCATATGGCTTAAAACCAAGAATAAATTAGAGAAATAGTAGTATTCAATGATTCCTAAAGATAGGACTCACCACAGGAAGGAATTATATGCTAGAGCTATTATTATGGAGACATTTGAAATTTACCAATGCTGAATAAACAAAGGCAAGCATTTTTATTGTAGAACTATAACTCATAATCTTAAAATACCATCTTAAATCTTTTTAAAGTTAAATCAAGTGGGAAGAAATGTATAATAAAGGAAAGTAGAATTTTTCAGAGCATATTTTTTACCATTTAAAGCATAAGAGGAGAATAATTGACTCATAAAATAGAATTTCTTTCTACTGTCAGACATGAGCTCGCCATTTTGCATATGTATTGATTCATATTGTATATCCCTGTTGTCTACTCTGTTTTTCTTTCTACTTTTCTCTCCTTTAGACCTCCTTGATATATTGACCTCCTTGATATATATTGACCTCCTTGCTAGTCTCTAATCTCACCATGGACATTTTAAAATACAAATTTATCATTTGTTAGGACAAACTATCTCAGTGCTACCAAATTTGGAATTTGGGAATCCTCAATAAAAAAATGTACAACTCTTTGACAACTGTAGGAGGTCATAAAAATACATGAAACCCAAACATACCACTGCTAAATCTGGTGATAACATTAATAACCTCGACCAACCCAAGAACTAGCGAGAAGTGAAGCACTTACAATTTCCCAGTAAAACTATTACAAGTGAAGCACCAGGGCACTACCTAGATTATTTTTTTAGTTTAGAACAGAAATTGGCTTCTTGGTTGCATATCTTACTGAGTGGTTCCAGCTCTACCTCTAGATATGGACATAAAATATGACTTTCTTCTACTTGACGATTTTTCTACTATGTGCCACATGATTTGACAAGTGTTCCACCATAGAGCCTAGATTTTTCCCATCTTGGCCAAAAATATTACAAAAGATATAACCCAGTGTTTAACTGAAAGTTGAATGTTCTATAACTTCAGCTAACTTCATTATTAGTGAGATGTGGAGAATCCTAGAGAATAAAGTTATAGTTTTTTAGTGGGTGTACTCCTCTTTCTTCTCCAGCCAATTCTGTACATGCTGCTCCTTTTTCAAGTACATGTCCTGATGTTTTGAATGCATGAAACTGGAATTTGCCATACCTAGGAGGGATTATTTCAAAACATTTTCCTAAATACGCATGGCTCCACATTTTTATGTATTTGTTTGTATATGTTGTTCTTTTGACCACGACTATCATTTTCCCCATTCATCACTATTTCTCAAAATCCAGATCAACCATCTCCTTCTGAAACATTTACCATGATCCATATATGGAAAGCGTACTGTACCCTCCTAGAGTTCCTGTCCTCATCCATTCTTTGTTCTTCATAATGAAACTTAAGTGTCTGGGGTTTTTGAGGGCAGAGGCCATGTCTTTCTAATTTTTTTAAATTTTCATTACTTAAACTCTCAGTTGGCCCTTATCAAATATTTTCTGAGCATGTAATGCCTGAGAATAAAGGAATTGCTTAGATAAAGTTGAAAATCCAGAAATTTCTAGAAGACAATTAGTCTGATAGTAAAAAAAAAAAAATACATTGGGAACTATACAGATGGCTTCAGAGGATCCTGTTCCCATGCAGAGAACTCAACAAGAAATTGATGGAATCCAACCCCAGGTATCCCATGATCATGGCATGTGTGCTAATGGAGAGGCCAAAGGCATGGAGCACCTGCCTGTATATTGCCCCTCTGGGACGTTCTCACTGGACAGCGCTTTGGGCCTATGCTTTCCATAAAATTAAGATAACCAAAATTATTGTCTGTGGCTGGGATGAGGCTAATCATTCTTGAAAATGCTTTTTACAAACCTTTTTTTTTTCACTGCTATCCTGACTTTGCCTTCTATGGTGTTTTTTGTTCTCCCTCCTTTAATTCATTCCCCCTTCTTTGCTTTTGTCCTCCCCTAGTTCCTTGAATTTATTAGGTCAACAGTGCTTGCTGTGAAACAAGAGGTGTCCCACTGGGATTTCATTGTTCTAGGTATGTTCCAGTAACTGTTATATATAAAATTCTTTCTTCACTTCTTGGCCTGTCACCTTTCTCTAGCTAACTTCTTGCCTTATTTACCTATTCAAGTTTAATACAAATGAAGAGAATAACAGCCTTGCCTGCCAATAAACATTTACTGCTTAGAACAGTATCATATGGCCTGACAAGATAAAGAGGAATAAAGGGCTGATTTCCTTTCATCAAAGAATGACCATTGACATACCTAGGCATGGAGCATCACCACATCAAAAGCACAGATGAATCCTTTTTCTTTTTGCCCTCAATTCTACAAGAATGGTGGCCTTTTGTAAATGGTAGGGAAATGCTTTGGGGCTTGTAATGTGGAGACAGGTGTCCCATATAAAAACACATAAGTCTCTGTCTGTCTGTCTGTCTGTCTGTCTCTCTCTCTGTCTGTCTGTCTCGCTCTCTGTCTCTCTCTGTCTCTGTATGTCTCTCTCCCCTCTCTCTCTCTCTCTTGCCTGATGTGGGGCTTGAACTCAGGGCCTGGGCATTGTCCCTAAGCTTCTTTTGCTTAAGGCTAGCACTCTACCCTTTGAGACACAGCTCCACTTTCAGCTTTTTTTAGCAATTCGTTGGAGATAAGAATCTCACAGTCAAGGCTAGGAAGGTGGCTCAGTAGTAGAGTGCTTGCCTTGCATGCATGAGGCCCTGGGTTCGATTCCTCAGCACCACATAAGCAGAACAAGCTGGAAGTGGTACTGTGGCTCATACGGTAGGGTGCTAGCCTTGAGCTGAAGAGCTGAGGGACAGCACTCAGGCCCAGAGTTCAGCCCCTAAGATCAACAAAAATAAATAAATAAAATTAAATTAAAAAAGAATCTCATAGTCTTTCCTGCACAGCTGGCTTCAAATCTTCATCCTCAGATCTTGGCCTCCTGAGTATCAGGGATTACAGGCATGAGACACCAATGCCTAGCCTCTTCTCTCCTCGTGTTTTATTCTCTTCTCCACTTCATAAAAGCTTGTGGAATCAATTAATAGTATAATTTGTTTGTCAAGAGGTGCAGAAAGTTGTATGTGGCAGACAGTGAATTAAAAACTATAAATGAACTTTGTCTAAATAACTCAGAGGCAGATGATTCACACACATGATGTGCCTGGAAGGGCTGCTGGGGAAGAGAATGGGATGTGGAGTTTGAGAAGCGGAGGGGGCAGGAGGGGCGGGGGAGGGTGGTGGGGTAGGGAGGACTCTTAAGTGGAACCAGACAGGAAAGGATCTACTTTTGTCCTTAGCCTGGCCTTGACATACAGTTGGACTACTATTACTCTGTTGTTTGTAATACTACCTGAAACATGGTATCTCATTAATATGAAACATGATAACAACTCCAGGATATTTGAAATGAAGCACAAAACAAATGAACACAGTCTCAAATGAAATTTCAGATGTTTTTACATTATTGAGATGAGCATAAATTAATACATTTTATTTTGGGGATTTTTTGATGTTTGGTAAAATTGAATACTTAGAGATTTCAACCCAGCCATATCACTGATAAGTTAATTTCCCAGAGAACAGTTTGATAAACTTTTCTTTTTGTTGGTCATGAGGCTTGAACTCAGAGTCTGGCACTGTCTTTTTTTCTCAAGGCTAGCACTGTACCACTTTGAGTCACAGCTCCACTTACAGTTTTTGAGTGGTTAATTGGAAATAGTTTCATGGAATTTTTCTGCAAGAGCTGGCACCTATCCTCAGATCTCAGCCTCCTGAGTAGTTAGGATTACAGGTATGAGCCACTGGTGCCCTACAAACTTTTTTTCCCCCTAAAGATCAGATAATAACTATTTTCCTTGGTTAATAAATTATTATTATAACTACTCTACTTTCTCATGGTAGTATGAGAGTAGTCATCAACAGTTATGCAATAATGAACATGATCAGATTCTAATAAAGCTGGCTAGATACGGGCCACAAGCATAGTTTGTTGACCAATGCCCTAAAGAAACATTCAATCATAAGTACAAAAAAAATGCAAAAGAATGTTTCTAATAGTATTAGCTGAGTAAGTGTTCTCTATTATCATGAATAAATATCACAAATAAAGTAAGTAAAAAAGTAGGAAGAATGCACACAAGATGATACAATTTATTTATAGTTTTAGAATATACCAATCAATTACACATAATCTTTTGTGATACATACACATAAAGTACAAGTATGAAGAAATGTATGGGGGAAAAACATCAAAGTAAGGATAGTGCATTTTCAGGAGATTTAAATTGCACTATTAATATTTTATTTCTTAAGCTCATGGAGGACTGTAAATTGGAAGAAAATTTGTGCTCATACTATTGCCTAGATTCTTTATATGTCTCAAAGATTTTATACCATAAAAACCTAGATGGTTTTAAAATTTAAATGTCTTTGCCTCTGCATTAGACTGCAGCTTTTGACCCATTATTGATACAAGATGTAATCATCTTAAATTCTCCTGTTACTGCCATACTGTGGCCACATAGTCCATCTATTTATGGCATACTTATGACAATGTTTGTACCGGACAATGAAAATGTTTTAATATCCTTGGTCAGCCAGAAGTACTCTTGTTTGTGATAGGAATACGTTGCTATGGAAATTTCTGGGTGAGAAAAGGATTTCCAGATTTTATTTTTTTCTGTTATTTATCTTTCAACAATCAATCCCTTCAGTTTCTTTATTTAGATTCTTGGTTTGATTGTTGTTCTTCCTGTTTTCTCTTTATACATCTCAGGAAGAGATTCATCACTAGCTTTGGTCTTGGCTATGTAGCTGGATGAATTTAGGTCATCAAGTGTCCAAGTTAGGTGCCTTTGTTGTTCTCCAGAGAGGATGAGAAAAATTGGAAATGTCTTCTAAATGGGGAATTGATTAAATTCAGATTTTTCCCACACTGGAAAGATGCTGATTTGGATTCATATTCATGATATGAGTCAGACACAGCTGGGAACATACTGTCCACTCAGTGAACTGTTCCACAGTTGGGAAAGGTGACAGACTGGCTGTGGGAACAGGAGAGACAGCTATTGGCTTTGTTTTGGTGTTTAGGAATATTTTCCATGAAGATATATGTTGGACTACCCAACTTACTTTGCATGGTCTTTAGGCACAGCTTTCTGGGAAGAAGGCTGGGTTTTGTCTCTGATAGCTATAAAACACAGATGAAATTGATAAAATTGAAATGTCTAAGATAGATTCTAGCCTACAGATTGTTGACATAGAACCAAAGACCACCCAGACATCTATCTCATACATACCCTGTGAGGGCAGGGTTGAGAAACAATAAAGACTTGAAGCTCATAGTTCTTGTTCTAAAACAACTGGAAATTATTTCATGAGATTTGGTCAGCATTTATCCAGCGCACTTTATTCTGTTTTCTCCACAGCTGTTCACTGCCATACATTTCTGATCCAAAATACAAAGTTCTCCAAAAGGGTGGAACATATTGACCTGATCTTCCTACTAGAGAAACAGCATTACAGGAAAGATAAAATTATTATAATGAGTCTTTGGTGAGAGACTCAGTATTACTACTAGACTCATCAGGAAGGTTGATTTTTCTGCCTCTCTCAAGTGCAGTTTATCTTCAGTATTTAAAGTTTAGAAAATAGATTTTCCAACAAAATGTAATTTTGATGTTCAAAGAATTTAACATAGCTCCTGAAAACAGTATGGCTATGTGATTGTCACAACAACATGCCTTTTTACAATTCATGAATGCTAATAAAAATAACATAAGAAAAAATATTGGTAATACAATTGATAGGGCAGACTGGGGCTATAATGTATGAAACACTAAGAGTAAGGAGGAGAAAAGTTCTTAAGTCTCAGTAACTCATAAGCCAGAATTCCTGTAAGAAACCAAGAAAGAATGCATTCAAATACTTCCAAAAATATTCATGGTGACTAACATATGCTATCAAAATATTACTTGATAAGATGTCTTTAAGAAATGTGCAAAATAAAAATTTAAATTATCAAACTAATGTAGTATTCTTGATAGTGCTCATGTCCTGGAAGGAGGAAGAACATAATAACACAGTGTTTAAAAGTATAATGTTAGCCAGGTGCCAGTGGCTCATGTCTGTAACCTTGGCTGGGCAGTAAGCTGAGATCTGAAAAACTGAGGTTTAGAGCCAGCCCAGGCAGGCAAGTCCTTGACACTCTCATTTCCAAAAAAACAGCAAAAACCTGGAACTAACTCAAGTGGTACAGTGCCATCTTTGAGTGAAAAACCAAAGCAAGAGTGAGAGGTCCTGAGTTCAAGCCCCAATACTGGTATGCACAAAAACAACATAATGTTTTCAAGTAGCCCAACCTACTTCAGTCTGGTTGGTTTCTATCTGATATTGTTTTTACACCTGTGAGAGAAGATTCCCTATCTCAGGGATCTGTTGTGAAAATTTAACCAGATAGTGTAAAGCAGTTACCATGAATCCTGAAATCAACACTCAACCAATCTCTTTAATTACATTACATCCTTAATATAAGGGATAGAGTGAAAACATCTTTTTCAAAGTCAATGAATATCCCTCTAGAATATAACTGATGACCACCCATCACTTACCATTTTATATTTCTTATTAATAGTACTGACAATTAATTCCAGTTCTTAATTAAAAGAACACAGAATCTGAATTAGTAAAAAATGAATTAAAGAGGGGTTTTTTTGCTAGCAAGTATAGTACTTAGGATGTCTAAAGACAGTGGTTTAATTAATTTTAAGAAAAAATATTAAATCAGCTTCTGTGTGCAGACAATTATGAAATAGTATACTGTGGAGGACTGGATATAGTCATGAGTGTTATTTTTGATTTTGTGTTTATAAAATGTCAAAGTTATTCTTTGGGAACATATAAAGCCATTGCCCCAGGGAAGTTAATGCCCATTAGCTAAATTATGTTACAGAAAAAATGGAATACTAATGAAGAGACTTGAATATTTTTTACTTTTCTCATTTATTAAAATAATTGCTTACTTCTTAATTGGTGGATTTCTTCTGTTTTTTTTTTTTTTTTATTTCCGCTGCTCTGAAGAGCAGAGGTAATCTGGGGGGAAGATGTGGCTGGTCTTGAGGTGAGGTCAATTGGATTCTACAATCTGTAGGGGAAGAGCAGGAGAGAGGAAACGGAAATCTTCTGCTCAGGTCGGCCTCCTTAGGGAGTTCATATGTCTTCATAGCCATTTCACTAAAAAAGAATGAAAGCAGAGAGAGAAAATGGCCAATGCCAGCTGACCACTGAGAAGGAGCTTCCAAAAGACTATATTTTACTGTGGTTTGAGTCATAAGCGTATCATGGGTAAAATGAAAAACTTTTGCATTCTGTGTTATTCAAATCAAATAAGATCCAATGTTCTAAACCCCAGAGCTCTCCACATGTATAAAAGAACACCAAAGAGCTTCAGTTTAGAGCCGCTTGCCATTTGTGATCTTGGCAGTAGTTCATTGAGTTTCATTTCAGGATCTGTTTTGTGGTGACAAATTCTATGCTAACTTTTTTTTCTTTTTTAAGAAAGAAATTAAGGTAGAAATGAAATTAACTTGATATAATCTCACTAATGAGTGACTAACAGAATTGAAAATTCCAGATTAATAGGTTATCTTGCTCACTAGCTTGTTCACCGTTAGTTTTTCTTACACATATGTGTTTGTTGTTCTATCAGAATCTCTTTGGAGAGGTTCCTTGTCTTCCCTCGGTTCATTTGGGGAGGTGGGGGGCTCGGTTATTTCCTCAATGTTCCAGGCCGGAAGATGTTTCCAGCATTTCCTTAATGGAACAATTATCTTTGATTATCTTTGATTGTGACTGGCTCAGAGTTGAGCATAAGATCCAAGGTGAAGGAACAAGAGTTAATTAAAGAAATTTACTGATGTTAATAACAACAGATGCTGGAGGGGATGTGGACAGAAGGGAACCTTACTGCCTTGTTGGTGGGAGTGTAAACTTGTTCAAACACTTTGGAAAGCAGTATGGAGGTTTCTCAAAAGACTCCACATAGAGCTCCCCTATGACCCAGCAATCCCACTTTTGGGCATTTACCCAAATGATCACAAACAAGACCATACTAAGGCTACCAGCACAACTATGTTTATTGCAGCATTATTTACCATAGCTAAGATATGGAACCAACCCAGATGCCCCTCAGTAGATAAATGGATCAAGAAAATGTGGTATATATGCACAATGGAATTCTATGCCTCCATCAGAAAGAATGACATTGCCCCATTTGTTAGGAAATGTAAAGACATGGAAAAAATTATATTAAGTGAAGTAAGCCAGGGGCAAAGAAATAAGTCCCATGGTTTCCCTTATTTGCAATAACTAGTATATGTCTGAGATAAGCAGAAACGGTTAGATAAGTTGATGTTAGGTGAAATGAAGCCCAAGATAAGTACTCAAATGCTTTTTCTTTCTTGCAATTGTGTCTGACATATTTATAAGATGATTTCTTTGTTGCTTTGTATGTCTCTCCCCCAGGGTATAACCCCTGTTTTCACTGAATTTGATGTTGGTATAATTTGTGGGGGGGAAGGGAAAAAACAAATTGTTTAAATAGGGATACAGGTGGACCCATTGCAACAATGAGATGTACAAGACGCTATGTCGAAAAATGAACTTTACAATGTAAGCTGGGGGTGTGGGGGGGGAGGGGAAGGGGGATACGAGGGGGGTTCGGTAGTTCCGGGGAGATAGAAAGAGATGGGAAGGGGAAACAAGGAGGAGGCTACAATGCTTGATAAGAAATGTACTCATTACCTTGCCCATGTAATTGTAACCCCTCTGTATGGTATTTTCACAATAATAAACAAACAAACAAATAAATTAAATAAAAAACCATACTAAAGATACCAGCACAAAAAAAGAAAAAGAAAAAGAAATTTACTGATGTTATTTAAATAGGCTTCCTAAGCTAGTGGTCATCCTTTCCATCTTCTTAGAGATCCTGGCTGAGAATGATGCCCAGAATGAGGCATACAGGACTATGAAACATGGCATCACCCAGGGCTCTGGATCCAAGTATTCTGAGGCCAGATTCAGTTCTTAAATTCCTACTTAGATGTGTCAATGATTTCAGTAGTTATTTTGAGATTGGAGTCTGTCACTTACAACAAAAATACTCTTCCCTTCCCTTTTCCCTTCCCTTCCCCCACATCTTCTTTGTTCTTTTGTTTTCCTTCCCAGTCCTTTTCATCCTTTCTTTTCTTTCCTCCTTAAAGTTTTTAATAAGAAATTGGAGAGGAGTCAAATGGTATAATTTCTTAAAGAAATGAACTCACAGTCCAACAAAATGTATGCCAAGAAACTGGTCCTTGTTCTTTTTTTTTTTCCAGTCCTGGGGCCTGAACTCTAGGCCTGGGCACTGTCCCTCAGCTCTTCAGTTCAAGGCTAGCACCCTATCACTTGGGCCAGTGCCACTTCTGGCTTTTTCTGCTTATGTGGTGCTGAGGAATTGAACCCAGGGCCTCATGCATGCAAGGGAAGGACTCTACCACTGAGCCACCTTCCCAGCCCCTTGTTCTTTTTTTTTTAAGTATTTGTTGTTGTTTTTTGTCTTTTCTTTTTGGCACTGAGGACTGAACCCAGGATGTTGCACTTGGTAGGCAGTGCTCTGCCACTGAACTACATCCCAAGTGTGTACGAAGAGAGATCAAAGGGAAGCTTGTAGAAATATGGAGAGGAAGGGGAAAATAGTCATCATATTCAATGCATATCCTATGAAATTAAGAAAATTGAAGGGAGGAGTTGGGGTGAGAGGGAAGAATGAAGAAAGGCCTAACCTCAATCAAGATGAATTGTGCTCATAAACTGTTGTGTTGAATGGCAACTTCTTTGTACAACTACTTAAGGATAGCCAAAATATAATAAAACAAAAGAAATCAGTGTTGCATGCTGGTGGTCATGCCTATAATCCTTGCTACTCAGGAGGTTGAGAGCTGGAGGATCATGGTTCAAAGCCAGCCTCAGCAGAAAAGTTCATCACCTATAATACATACACACAGGAGAATTACAAGTTTGAGGCCAACCGAGGCTGCAGAGAGAGTTCCTGACTCAAAAAATAATAACAAAAAACACCCAATGAAATAAAAACAAAGTTGTCCAATAAACTCATACTAATCCCAGCTATTTAGGAGGCTGGAGCAGAATTGCCAGTTTGAAACCATCCAGGGCAACACAGCAACATCTCATCTTAAAAGGATAAAAAGTGCTGGGAGCCAGTGGCTATGCCCATAACAGATTCTAGCTACTCAGGAGGCTGAGATCTTGGTTCAAAGCTATCAGGAAAGTCCTGAGACTCTCATCTCCAATAAAACTACTCAAAAAAGCCAAAAGTGGAGCTGTGGCCAAGTGGTAGAGCACTAGCATTGAGCACAAAAAGAAGCTCAGAGACAGTGTGCAGGCCCTGAATTCAGGGCCCAGATCTAGCACAAAAAGAAAAGATAAAAAATTTTGGAAAGAGGGGCTGGGAAGATGGCTCAGTGGTAGAGTGCTTGCCTTGCATGGCTGAGGCCCTGGGTTCGATTCCTCAGCACCACGTGAGCAAAAAAGAAAAAAGCCGGAGGTGGCACTGTGGCTCAAGTGGTAGAGCGCTAGCCTTGAGCTGAAGAGCTGAGGGACAGCACCCAGGCCCAGAGTTCAGGCCCCACTACCGGACCCAAAAAAAAAAAAATTTTGGAAAGAAAAGAAATTGTTAACTAATGAAATATGAGGAATAAAGGCAATGATAATTCCAAGATTTTGATGTCTGAAACACAGAAATAACTAATGGAACAAAAATGATCAGTAGATAATAGGTGGAGAGAGGGGTGAGCTGATTGAAGGTAACAGATGATTCTAGGTTGACCTTTGTTCTTGAATTTGAGTTAAGGCTCAGAGAAGCAGGTTTAGAATACAGATATCATTGCTGAAAATATCAATCTGAAGATCATCTTAAACTAATCCTTGATGTAGTAGGCAGATTTTTGTCAAAGAATGTTATCAAGGTAAGGTCAGATATCCAAAGTTTTAGGCATGGAAAGCAAATTAAGAGAAAGGAGAAAGAGGAGTGAGAAAATAGGAGAGAGGTGTCTAACATTTGAAAAGCAGGAAGAAACCCTGAAATGATAATGCCAAACCAAGAGAGATGTTAATCTTAAGAAAGGACAGCCTCAAACACCAAAGTAAGGGAAGAGAAATCTATGCATGAATATGTCATCCAATATATTAAGAAAACTTCTGGGAACACAACAAATCAAAGAAAGGTTGGACAAATGGGATTGCATGAAATTGCAGAGCTTCTGCATGGCAAAGGATATAGCTAGCAAGATTAATAGAAAGCCCATGGATTGGGAGAGGATCTTCACTAGCCATACAACAGACAAGGGTCTCATATCTAAAATATACCTGGAACTCAAAAAATTAAATA
>NW_012267266.1:6379948-6397735 GCF_000151885.1 Dipodomys ordii
TATGGAGGTTCCTCCAAAGATTCCACATAGAGCTCCCCTATGACCCAGCAATCCCACTTTTGGGCATTTACCCAAATGATCACAAACAAGACCATACTAAGGCTACCAGCACAACTATGTTTACTGCAGCATTATTTACTATAGCTAAGATATGGAACCAACCCAGATGTTCCTCAGTAGAAAAATGGATCAAGAAAATGTGGTATATATACACAATGGAATTCTATGCCTCCATCAGAAAGAATGACATTGCCCCAATTGTTAAGAAATGGAAAGACTTGGAAAAGTTATATTAAGTGAAGTATGCCAGGCCCAAAGAAACGTAGGTCCCATGGTTTCCCTTATTTGCAATAACTAGTATATGTCTGAGACAAACAGAAATGGTCAGATAAGTTGATGTTAGGTGAAATGACCCCCAAAATAAGGATTCAATTTTTTTTCTTTCTTGCGATTGTTTCCAACATATTTATAAGATGATTTCTTTGTAGCTTTGTATGTCCCTCCCCCAGGGTATGAACCCTGCTTTCACTGTATTTGATGTTGATATAATTTGTGGAGTGGAAGGGAAAAACAAACTGTTTAAATAGGGATACAGATGGACCCATTGCAACAATGAGATGTACAAGATGTTATGTTGAAAAACAAACTTTACAACTTTGGTGAGGTAGGGAGTGGGGGTGGTAGAGAAGGTAGTAGGGGGAATAGTGGTAGGGAGGTGTGGGGGTTGGGGGTGGAGAGGGGAAGGGATGGTATGGGGAGACAAAGGAGGAGGCAACAATGCTTGATAAGAAATGTACTCACTATCTTGCCCATGTAATTGTAACTCCTCTGCATTTTGTTTTCACAATAATAAAAGAAAACAAAGATTAAAATTCAACAACAAAAAAAGAAAACTTCTGGGAATTTTCAAAATATAAAACAGCACCAACATCAAAATAAATCCTAGGGAGAATAAAATGCAGCATAAACAAATAGAAAAACTAAGTGGTAACATTGAATATTCATCAGCTCTCTTGACAGAAGAGAAATTTGTAAAGTGATATGGTAGAAAACTCATGAAAGCAAAGCTTGTTAGATTTGATCACAATTTTCTTGAATGCAAAAAAAACCCAACCAAGTTACTGAAAATACATGTAGCAAAATCTGACAGTGACTCAATTTTGTAAAGTTCAAGAAGGACTAACCTAAGGAAAACATTCACAAAATGGGAGGTTGAATATGGCTTATATGACTTAAGCTCCATGAGGACAGGACCCCTGCTCCTGCAGTCCCATCATTTAGCACAGTGGAGAGGAGATGGGATACTGTTTCCCAGAAAGAGAAGGTGTGGCGTGAAGAAGGATTTGGGTTTGCTGATGCTGCCTTTGTGGTACAGTGGATGTTCATTGTCCACCTGCAGTATAAGGCTCAAGAGCTCAGGGAAGAATTTCAAGCTGGAGATACAGGTTCGAGACTATACAGCCTTTAGTTGGTGATTAAGGATGTGGTCTCTTTCCTGCATAGAATGAGGAGCAGTAGAGGAAAGAATGTCAAGGAAGTCTAGCATTTAAGAACAATCCAGAAGAAAGCAAGGAATATCAGGGCAGCATATCCCCAGGAGAGTTCCAGAGTGAACGTGATTTTAAAAAAGGGTGTGTTTTACAAAGCCAGTTACAACTGGACCATAATAAATGTTTAAACAGTTAGCTGTTTATGAATAGTGAGTAATGGCAGGCAGCTGTATTAATACACTATGGAATTCGCCAAGACAGAGTAAAGATGTAAGAGGAGAGCCAATTGTCAAGGTTGCTTAGAATGCTGAACATGGAAAATCAAAGAGAGAACTTGCCATGGGAGCTGGATATGCACCAGGGGGCAAAGGAGAGGAAGATCTCCATTGTCTGAGTGCTGCCTGGTACCAGGTGAATCACTCAAATGCTTAACAGATTCAATTTCACAACAGCCTCCAAGCGCCAAAGTGAGCAAGCACCAAGTCAGTATGGAGCTGCAGTTGAGGAATGGATAAATAGGCAATTAGCCTAATGTTTGCTGCTACTAAGAAGTAGACCAAGGCTTTGATCTCAGGCATTCTAAATACCCATGCTTAATTTCCTCTGTGTACAGTTTCTTAATTAGGTGGGTAATGATAATAATGTATTTTTAGGGGGGAAATCTAGAATTCAGCAGCCTCATGCCACGGCTTCTTTAGTTTATTAAACTGTAGTCTTTAAAAAATTAGTATTTCTAATGTCTTTAAATAACAATATCAACCTCTGTATCATTTTAGGTTTCTTCTACAATTATTTTATACTCTGTCCCTGATAATCACTCTTAACCATACTTACTGATGTTGTTTGAGAGCAAAACTCCTTTGCAATGAATCAAAGCCACCTGCAAACTGCAGATGTGCACTGATGCAGACCAGGCATCAGGAAAAGCAGCAGAGCCGATTTTAGAACAGTTTTTAAGTTCTAACATGACTGAATCAATGACTGAATCACATGTGACCATGACTCTCACTTATCAGATGGGAAGACAAATCTACTGAGACTTTTTAAAGTGAGAAAATTCAGAATACTAACACTGGAGGCAAATATGAATCATTGTAGTCTAGTGTTACTTGATGTCATTTTCAATAAAAATGTTAAATGGTATTAAACATTTTATGGCAAGCATTGGAATTGAAATTTCATTAACAAATAGCTATTATATCCTGCCAACTTTTCCTAAGATACTTATCATAAAAGAATAAAGAAAATGTCTTTTATGAGGCTAATATAACTGTTTAATGAGAATGATACCTAGAAGTGACCCTTGAGACAGATACTTTTACCACAAAAGCAAAGTGAAACCAAAGTTATTTTTGTTCTCCTACAAAAGTTGGAGTAGATGTACAAGAATCATCTCCTACTTAATAGCCATGTGCATATGATCATATAAAATAATATTCTGAAATGAAAAGGAAACAAGAGCTCTTCTTAGTTGCTGGCTTTGTTTTCTTTTCCTTTTGTTTTGTTTGTTTATATTTGGGAGGATAAAAGGGGGCAGAGAAAAGGTGGAACAAAGGGCTAACAAATACAACAGTGGTACTCACTACACACTGTGTGGGAAATGAACTGTACGTCTTGTGGGTAGGATGGAAGGAAAAACTGGGAGAGAGCTAGGGAAGGGGTGACACGGTTCAGAAAGAATTGAACTCATTATCTGACTCATGTAAGAGTAACACTGCTATTATCACCTCTGTGATTGCAATAAAAATAAAGTAGCATTCAAAAAAATCATCTCCTGGGTTCTCACATGGTTGTAGAAATGCAGTCTTAGTGGTAGTGACTATGTTATTGTGTTGACATGGCCAGATGGAGAGCATACAGGGAAGCATATGCAATCTATGTAAAGAACAACAGAACTTAAAGGTTTATATCCCTGTGGTTGGTTCTGCTAGGTCAACATCTTAAATTACTTTTAGTACATGCACATTATCCTCTGGGCCAGTGAACACTGACGTTTTTACCTATCAACTCCATTTTCAGATATCCTATCTCAAAATACTAACACCAGCCTCATATTCCTTATGTTGATGCTATATTCCTAGACTTCTATAATGTGACTAAATCTGGAGATCGTGTCTTTAAAGACTGATCAAGCTAAAATGATATAATTAGGGTAGACTCTAATACAACCTGACTGATACGCTTATTTTAAGCAGGCATTTCAAAGCAGTGGCTCACATCTGTAATCCTAGCTAGAAGAAGTAGAACAGGAGCATTGTGATTAGAGTCTAGCCCAGGCTAAAAGTTTGTGAGACTCAACAGACCAAAAACTTGGTATAGTGATATGTGCCTATTAGCTCAGCTGTAATAGGAAGCATAAATATGATCACTGCCCATGCTGCAAAAAGAGAGATCCTACCTCAAAAAATAAGCAAAGCAAAACCAAGGGTTGGAGGCATGGCTCAGCAATAGAGCACCTGCTTAATAAGTAAGGCACTGAGTTTGCTTTTCAAATTGCCAAAAAGAAAAAGAAAAAAAGAGACCCATTTAGATTCAGGCATGCACAGAGATAAGACCATATGAAGACACAGCAGAAGAGTGGCATTTACAAACCAACAGAAGGGCTTCAGAATAACTCAACCCTGCTGATACCTTCATCATGGATTTCCAGCCTCCAGAACTGTGAGAAAATGATTTCTGTTGTTTAAGCTATTCAGTTTGGCTATGGTATAGCATCCCTAGCTAACAAATGCAAGCAAGTATGCTATTGGGTTTTCACTCCAGATTATAACAAGGTAACAGAAAATATGAATGATAATTTCCCAGATGGTCTTTGTCATGGATTACTCATTTCCAATTGCTTTGAGAATGAGGCCTGATGTCCTTGTATTGATTTGTAACTCTGAGGTTAATGAAATGCCATAGTAATACTGTGATCTCTCCTAGAAGCAGCCTTCAAATAGGAATTGATTTATCTTATCCCTTCTTGACCTCCCCTTTGCCCCAAGGATCTTATTCATTAAGATGTGACTCTTACTGAAGATCTCATGGAAGTCTGATGAGAAGGTTTGTGTTATACACACCCTCTCCTATGTGTTCTTCCCTTGGCCGGTATTTAATTGGCATCTTTTGCCTGTAATATACTAGAGACATAACTATAATGGTTAAACTACGTTCTCTGAGTTCTTTCTCTAAATTATTGAGCCAGAAAGTCATCCCAAGGGCACTTGTAGTTGGCATACAAGTGGGGGTAATCTTTGGTATGCCTGAACTTGCATCAGGTTTCATAAGTGAAGGTAGATTTATATGCTCCAATCTTTCCCCCAGTCTATTTCCTCTCCTCTCTGTCTTCAGAACCAGGGCCTACTTCTGTAACTCTGGCCTCCTAGGACAAGGTATCTGGATGTGATGTGATGGGAAAAACAATGGCCTGCATTAGCCAAAGTTTCTGCCAATTGGAAAGGAAGATATGTGTCTGCTGAGTTATTTTTCATGGAACATGGGAGACAGACAAACAGAAACTTGGATCTTCTTATCAGTATAATCCCATGTCTGTGAGCCCTGTGATAGCTGAGAGAAGTCAACTACCTGGTGGTTGAGGGTGTGGAGGAAGATGATATTTAAAACACATCCAGATAATCGGGAGGTGGGAAAGGGAGGAAACTACGTTTTATAAACATTGCTTTAAGTTTACTTTTATCTTTTATATCTCTCCTTAAACTAGATTTTACTTGTGGAATTTCTCAGTCTTCCTTCAGATAAGGTGCATAAGGCATCTTTGTTTACTAGAAAAAGGTAGAAACCTTAAATCAGTGTTTCAACTTATATAATAAGAACATTAACCTTGGAGGAGTTTTGTTTTGAAAACCCACTGCACTAGGCAAAGAGAGTAGCTAGCAATAAGAATTCTTTGAATTAAGTAATTTGGTTTGGATTTGATTCTTCATATATACTGTAATTATGATTTATAAAATTTCTGTAACCCCTGAGTTTGCAAATACTGAACCTTGTTCCTAAAAGAAACAGAAGGTAGCTTCAAGCTTCTGGTCATAGCATTTTCATCAACAGATACAATACACAATTTTATTTCATGTGTTTCTGTTTTAAAACATCTTGCCTAATATGCATTGTTGATTAATTAATTTTGAACTCCTGTCTAACAGCACTAAAACTCATGCCTCAATAGTGTTATCTAACATGGCTCTCTTGTGCTCAGAGACATTAAATAGCATTTCAACCTTACTGCTGAGAACAATTTTAAATAGAAAAATTACCAAGAAAAAGAGGGAGTAATGTGGCACTTACTGGCTCATAAAAATAACAAATGTTTACAGTAGGAAAGACAAAACAGGAGATAGACTGTCACCTGTTTGATGACCTCAGCTGAGAACTTAGATGTGAAACAACTGTTTATCTAGCATTTCAAAGTATTCCCAATAATAACCACAAAAGTACTGTGGGTATTGATTTAGATGTGATGAATAAATTACAGCAAGTAGGGAAATTTGCAATATAGAATCCACAATCAATGAGGATTTTCCACGTTGCATCATCGCTGGTTGTGCTAAAATATCTTATAAAGAAGCTGGTATATTGGGCATTTTGTCTTTGATAGCTCTTTCCTTTTTTCCTACCTTATAATTCCAAAGAGGATAAGACCAGAATCCTTGTCTCTTTCACCTACCTAATAGATCAATGTTTGTGATGAGATAGTTAGTATTGGCAAGAAATATAGTTTCTATATTTCTTTCATAGGGAGTGTTCCCTATGAAATAGTATGAAGATTCATTAATTCTTTTTCAAGAATCAAAATAGTTGTGAGAAGAAGGTGGGAAATGTAGACCGAGAGCAAAGTACAGGGTAATTTTTAAGCAATATTAAGGAGGATAAATGAGTCTACTCCAGGCAGATTATGAGAAAAATAATAAAATTAGAGACTTATTTGTAATTGAATGCTTTTCTAGCTATTAAAGGCATAATGGCAGGGACACACTCTTCCCAGCTCAGTGAATGTATAAAGTGCTCTTTATATTCAGCATGGAGACTTCATAATCTATCTTAATTGCTTTTGCCCAAAGGTTTTGAGAGTATTGTTAGAGTTCATGGGTGATCTCTGAACTGAAACCTGCTATAGACTAAGCCATCCATTGATAGCAATAATAAGAGCAGCTAGTGTTCACTGGAAGTTTTTTTATGCTTGGATTCTGTTCCAAGCACTTTACAGATATGAAAATATTTAAATATTACAGTAAGCCTTTGAGATAAGAAACAGTATCACCCTCAATTTGTGCATGAGAAAAATTGAAGCATAAGTTAGGTACTTTGCTCTAGAAATTCTACATATAATAAGTGACAAAATTAAGAGTCAAACAACTAGGCCAACTGCCTATGGGGTTCATATTATTAGCTCTTAGTTATTATACCAGACTGTTGTTTCTCAAGGACATAGTGAGCCTTGTTTTAAATTCAAATCATTTGTCTTGATTCAATGTTTTATTTTAAAAATTGAGGTTATATGGACACTGTTTGCTCATATCTTTAATCCTTGCTACTCAGGAGGCAAAGGTATGGAGATCATAGTTCAAAACTAGCCCAGACAGGAAAGTCAATGAACCACCAAAAAACCAGAAATGGAGCTGTGACTGAAATGGTAGAGTGCTATCCTTGAGCAAAAGAAACTCAGGGACAGCATCCAGGTCCTGTGTTCAAGCCTCAGGACTAGGAAAAAATGAGCTTAATAGAATAATCTATCAGGAAACAAAATAAAAATAAGATATACTTTGATAATAAATTCATAATGGTGATTTGATTAGTTTTGGCTCACAAATGTTTATATAATATAGTTTAGTAGTTTGGTGACCTACCTGATAATCTTTACTCAAGAATGACAGAAGAATTGAGAGAGAAAAGCAAGAATCAGATTATGAAGGTCCTTGTATCCCAGAAAAGACTGTAAGCTAAAGGGTGAAGAACTCAGTGAGGCATGTAGTAGGGTCAGAAGGCCATTGCCCTGGATGAAGATGGCCAGAGCCAATATCACCGGTAATCCAAGAAGAGTTGGATGGACACTGGGCCACGGGAAACCCTGAAGGAAAACTAAGCCAGAATGGAGTCAAAAGGAAGAGGCAAAGATAGACACTGTGTTCAGATTTTTGAAAGCAAAGCAAGTCAGCCAAAAATGAACACAAAATTATTATAAGTTTCAGAATTCTAAGATGTCAAAAATCAGGTCAGAAAGTTAGAAATGGGTGACAAGGCCCTTAGAACCATACAGCACTGGGTCATTATGTGAATGGGAAGATGCCTCTTATCCACAACAGTATGTAGGCCAGGGACAAGGGAGAGCAGTATAGAAACCAAGAAAAGTGCCCTTGAAACAGTCAAAAGAAATTAGGGACCATATTCCTTTGAGTTCTATTTTATTAACTATATTATACTATTTTATTATGCCTGTATCTCCCTCTGGCATTACTACTGAATGTCAGGCATACATATATTCATTTCTTCTCCATGATACTGTGTATGGCTGCAGTTGTCCTGATGTTCTGCTGGAACTTTCTCTGTTGAGGTCTCTCTCCTCTGTTCCTCAGTTCTTGATTTCTGCTCATCATTACCAAGAGATTCATATATATATATGCTCTTAGCTATTCAGACTTTGCAAAGTCCAAGCCTTTCTTGGATCTCGAGATTTCTTGGAGGTGGCGTACGGTCCTCTTTACCCACATTCAGTAAACAGCTTCTCTGTGTTCAGAGGTTGTCTGGAAGAGTTCTTTCTCCCTGATTTCTGGTGCTACCTTTCTCCTGCATGGTCATAAGCAGAGCCTGGTTTCTCTGAAGACTATGTCGAATTGGAAAGGTAGGAAAATAATGGGGCAAATGATCCATTTTAAATGATGTTGTAAAATACATTTCTCTTCCTAAAAATAATTTTCTAAACACACACACAGACACACACACACACAGACACACACAGACACACACACACACACACACACACACTATGAAATTACTCTTTCTTTTCCCGTTCTCCTGCCATCTTCCTACTCACTCACCTTGACTACTCCACAGTAATTCAGGTCTTTATACAGAATGTGCTCCTCCACAACCATAACTCCCACAGGCCAAGCAGCATCTGGCTCCAAACTTGTGTAGGTAAGTGTCTGAAATTCCTGCCTCTTCACTTAGAGCTTACTGCTTGTAATAGATAGAACCACAGGGTTCTCTATCTTTCAAGAACAGTGCTGTTGTCTTTAGGTTGCTAGCCATGTGTACTGAAAGCTGGGATAAACATGTAGTGAGCCTCACATATCAGACACTAAGAAACTTATTGTTTATGCCAGCGGATAATGTCGATGGTTCCCAATATGAGCCAGTAGCCATACTTTCCTCGTGAGATTCAAGGAGTACCCTTGAGCAATTTATGTATAACAGGCTAAAGAAACCTAGATCTTCTCAGATTCAGTATGGCTCCTCCACTGAATAGACCCTTTCTGGTTTCTGAGACCATCTAACCCCTCCTTTGCCTCTGTACTAGTAGCTGTGAGCTCTCATAGCTACACTCACTAAATGAGTGCAGTCTCTTTCCTTATACTGGCCTTAAACAACAAAGAATAGTTCAGATGTTCATAAACTCAGACATTCTGGGACAAAGCAATACTCTTTATGGAATTACTGACTAGTTGGAAATGGGAAGTTAGGAAAGTTAGACAAGGATTTCTTATATCAAAGAAAAAGTGGAACTTGAAAAGTTGGGAATTGATGGATATGGGTGACAGAGGATAGCCATTTTGTCCTTGACCCAGATGGTAACTTTTCTGTCAATGCAGGGTTATAAGTAATGGATTAAGACAGAACGAATGAGGAAAGAATCCAAATTTACCAGCCAGTAGGGTCAACTGTAGTTGTAGCCCTAGACTGTTCTTTTGGTACTTGATCACTTATGGAATATTCCATATTTATTTCACTTATTTTCTTTGGGGAATTCCTTCCTAAATACTAAGTATCTAAATGATGGCATGTCTCATTTGTACTAAGAGAACTAAGGAAAAGCACTCTGTTCTCACTCGGACCAGAGTTATAAAACCATCCTCTTTTCCCAGATGCTGGACGTGGTAAAAGAAGCAAAGAGAGAGCCATGAGCATGGGGGAGAAATTGGGATTACTTGTGTGTATATTTGTGTCCATAAATCACATTTCCACTGAAGCCTTAAAATTCTGAATAGTCAAACAATCCCTTCACTGTTGTAATGCTAAAGTGAGGTTAGAGACTCTTGCACTGAAAGATCTTTTTATTCTAGGTATGTCAGATCTGGTCCAACTCTAGAGAAGAACCATTTACCATACAGAACTTCATTAGGTTAGAGCAAATTGTAAGTGATCTTTCTACCCATTCAAGAAGAATGGGGCTTTATTTGCTTGACTTTAGGACCAAACTGGACAGAAACCAGGACTTCTGTTGTTAAGGCTTTGGTAACTGGCTAAGTCATAGATGAATGATTTGACTTTTCATTTGGCATAGATATTCAAATTTATAGTCTTATATATCGAAGGTCATGATTCCAGAAATATCTGCAAGAAGTTTTCTCTTTATAACCAACATTTTAGAGTGAACATTTTAAACCTTTAAAAGGACAAGGAAAAAATGTTATTGTTTAATCGCAAAGAAGAAACTAACAGAAAGTTTGTATTTTAGGAGGTTGAAATAATGTGCATGGGTTCTGTTTTGCTACAATTGAACGTTAGTATTTCTTGACTTACACCATTTTTTGACTTGAAGTTTGAGTCTAAACTTAGACACTTTGAATTACTCAGATAATGGATGTGACTATATCACCGTAGGATGGCTATGTTATTTTGAGTATGGCATTTTTGTGTTATTTTAATCATTTATGCTAATATATTCCATTCAGTATAACTCATGTTGAACTCTTTCTTACCCATTCCCATGTTTTTTATGCTGCAGAAGAGTAGTGCTCCATTTAATGCTCCTAGGTATTTTTGTTGGGGGTCGATCTGTAGCATATTGAGGCAGTTGGTAATTATTTGAGAAATTTAGGGTTAAGCAAGTTAAATGGATCTCTTGGCAGAAAGACTTTTCTCTATAGTCCTTAATGTGTTATATGTACATTTTGAATCTCAATCTTTTCTAATTCCCCACTGCCACACCTAATTTTGGTTAATATCATTCTGGATACATTTCCTATAAGACAGTTTGGGGGACACTATTCTAGGGATACAATGAGATGCAATTGGTTTAATCATAACCAGAGTGATTTCAGCCTCTCACCAGATGGTTATGGAAAGAAAAACTTTGTAACAACTGTTACCTCCTTTTTCAGAAAGCCTCATGAGAAAGATACCATTTGTTTTAAATAGTGTTACATAATCTTTCGAGAAAAAAGAGAGACTAATCTAAAAGACCCATGAAGGAACTTGCCAGTCTCTTGTTTTAGGATTTGATATTTTAAAATATTCAATCATTGTCAAAGCCAGAAAATACAATCTTGAAACATGTGTTAGTTATCTACAGCTGCATAACAAATGTCCCTCAAATTTAGTGAGTTAAAAACAAATATGTTATCTCACTGGTTCTGTCAATTGGCAATTCAGGAGTGACTTAGCTGGGTTTTTCCAAGTGTGATATGGAGCATTTAGGATATGAGTGTCTTAAGGCTTGACTGAAGCTAGAAAGTCAGCTTCCAATAGGGCTTCCCTACATGTCTGTAGGAACCATTTTCCTTCCCTCCATGAGGCTTCTCCTGCTGCTGCTGTGGTGTTGTCATGATGTGACAGCTAGTGTCACTTTTGCTTTATTCTCCATGTTAGAAGCAGATCACCCAGTTTAGTTCATTCTCCAAAGAGGAGAATTAGGCTTCACATGCTATAGGAAAGAAAATCTAGGAAGTGTGGACATATTTTAAAACCACAATAGGAGGTTTAAATAATATGAACATGAGAAGAAAGAGCAAGATAGGGCAAGGCTTGGATGACTTAACCATTCTTTCTATCTTCAACTCTGCTGTTGCTAGGTGCCTTGGATTTGTCCTCATGCTGGTTGAATAATGGCTGCACAAGTAGGTTCTATCATGTAGTCACAACGTCCAGCACAAATCAATCATGGCTTCCTTGCAACATTACTTTTGAGTAAGGAAACCTTCCTTTCCTAGGAACCCTCACTTAGCTTCCTTACTCACTGCCCAGAGCTGTTTCATATGCTCAGGATGAAACCAAGCATAGGTAAGAGAAGTAGGACTGGTATGAGTGGATTTCCTCAGACACACTATACTCCTGAGCTAGAACAACATCTCCTTTGCATCTCCTTTGCAAAGCTGGGAGAGAAATACTAGGCAGTGGGTCAAGCCTGTAATCCTAGCCACTCAGGAGGGAGGCCGAGATCTGAGGACCAGGGTTAGGAGCCCACCTTGGCAGAAAAGTCATGTTGCTCAAGTGGCAGAGTTCCTGTTTTGAGTGGAAAAAGCAGAGCCAGGGCTTGCTTGCCAATGATGCACTATTTTTGTGCAGAATTCAATTTTGCCTTGCTGAGACAAGAAAGAAAGCCAAACAAGGATGTGAAGTCCTGCACCAGTTCAGAGAATGAGGAGGAGGAAAAGGAAGAGGAGGAGAAAGAGGAGGAAGAGGGAGAGAAGCAGCAGCAGGAGCAGGAGGAGGAAGAGAAAATGTCTACTGGATTAGCAATTGACAGGTAGCTTGCCAAGTAGCCATAATTTTCTTCCATAACTGTCTTCAGGATACCATGTCTTGTGTATAAGGCTGGTAACAGCATATGTTTGATAAAATATGGAAACCTACACTTGAGATAGAAAGTTAAGTCTAGAGAACTTCTTAGTAGTTCTTGCTGCAAAGCTCATTCTATGGATCAAGAAAATGTGGTATACATACACAATGGAATTCTATGCCTCCATCAGAAAGAATGACATTTGTTAGGAAATGGAAAGACTTGGAAAAAAATATAGGAAGTGAAATAAGCCAGGCCCAAGGAAACATAGGTCCCATGGTTTCCCATATTTGCAATAACTAGTATATGTCTGAGACAAGCAGAAAAGATCAGATAAGATGACGTTAGGTGAAATGAACCCCAAGATAAGGACACAAGTGGTTTTTTCTTTCTTGATATTGTTTTTAACATATTTATAAGGTGATTATTTTGTTGCTTTGTATGTCCCTCCCCCATAGTATAATCCCTGTTTTCACTGTATTTGATGGTATAATTTAGAGAGGGGAAGGGAAAAAAAACAAATTGTTTAAATAAGGATACATTGCAACAATGAGATGTACAAGATGCTATATCAAAAAATGAACTTTACAACTTTGGCAGTGGGGGAGGAAGTGTAGTCATGGAGATGGGAGGGCGGGGATGTAGGAGAAAAACAAAGGAGGAGGCAACAATGCTGGATAAGAAATGTACTCATTACCTTGCTCATGTAATTGTAACCCCTCTGTACAGTATTTTCACAATAAAAGAACTTATTTATAAAAAGCTCATTCTAAAGTATAAAGAAGATAATGATAAAAATATATCTTTAACAATATATAGCGGTAATTTTTTGAATATTTTTATTATCTTTGAATAGTTGTACAAAGGAGTTGCTATTCACCAAAGAGTTTATGAATGCAGTGCATTTTGATGGATGTCACCCCTTTCAATGTTCTTATCCGCCCCTCCCAGCCCACCCCTTCTCTCACTTACCTTAATTTTAGGTTATGTATTGGATTTCCTCCTATTTAACAAAGCAGTTTTTTTGTTTTGTTTTTAGAACATTTTATTGTGAAAATACCATACAGAGGGGTTACAATTACATGGGTAAGGTAATGAGTACATTTCTTATCAAGCATTGTTACCTCCTCCTTTGTTTCCCTTCCCATCCTAACAAAGCAGTTTTTTTATATACAATGAATCTTTATTTAATGTCATCACTTCAACATCTCCACCCCCTTTGATACACCCCTCCCCTTATATTTCTCAATTGTGTAGTATATACCCAATAAAATTTTGCTTGTATTTCCCCCCTTTATCCCCTTCATTCTTCTGGGCTCTCCTCTGGGCTCTCCCCTCCCCTCTTACGAGTACCCATTTCCTGGTTATTTTGTTGGATTTTGACTTAGTCTTTTTGTGCTCTCTGTAGAGTCTATTGCACTTCAGTTAATTCATTTGTAACCCCTTGCCTACCACCTGGTGTGTTTACTTACAGACTTATGGGCACATTCTAACTACCACAAACAAGGGAAACCATGCAACCTATGTTTCTCTGGGCCTGGCTTACCTCACTTAATATAATTTTTCCAAGTCTTTCCATTTCCTTAAGAATGATACAATATCATTCCTTCTGATGGATGAGTAGAATTCCATTGTGTACATACACCACATTTGCTTGATTCATTCATCCATTGAGGAACATCTGGGCTAATTGTGTAGTATTAATTTTAAAAAGAGAGGAAGGTTAGACTACACTAAATTCATTACCTACAAGAGAATCATTATATATTGTTAGGTGTTTCAGGAAGACTACATTCTCATTTGGTGACAGACACTTGTACTTAAGGGATCTAATATTTTAAAAGAAATTCTGTGCTGCGTAATCAATTAGATTAGTTATCCTGTATCTCATCTTCCTTGGGTGTTACTTGTAGTAGATTCCATACTCACTGCTTTTGCTGATGTGGAGGACTGCAGAGGGAAGAGGTAGAGAACCATAAGTCCTGTCTTCCTTTTTTATGCTCCTGAGACCTATAGAACTATTTGTGGTGACTTCTGCATTTCTTACCCACAGTTTTTTCCCCTCATCAGTCTTTCATGCCCAACTTTATTCTGCTTTAGTCATTTCAAGGAGTTTTACACTTGCTGAACAGTCTCCTAAAGATAAATCCAGGGGGCAAAAAGGAAGGGGAAAGGAAAGAGTAATGTGCTCCTCTTGATAGGAAAATGAAACTCGAATAGTTTAATGGAGTTTGGCTTGGTGCTTTGCATTTCATAGATTGTTATTCACTTACTTGTTTATTCATGTGTTCATTAACTTACATATTTAGCTTTGACTCTATTCATGAGCTTTAAATTGCCGTCATTTCTGGAGTAAGCAAAGGATTGGGGGTAGAAAAGTTTGCCACACAAGAACTGCTTTGACAAATTGAGCAACATAAATGTATGTTCCAGGTCACAAGTTAACTCCACAAATTAAGATTTTTGCCAGCTCTGAAAATGTGTGAAGGTCACGGTGTGGAATTCGCCTTTCTTGTAGAATGTTGTATCTGTCATGCACATGCTTAAAGAAAGAAAAAATTTCCATTTGAAATCAATTTTGCAATTCCAAAAGAACCTAACTGAAAACTCTAAATGTCTGTGGCTGGAGCTGCTTAGAATACGTAGTACAGAAAGGCCACTGCCCAGACCTCTGCAGAGCTGGTTTGTTGGTATTGATTGGCTTGAAGCTCTGAGGCTGACCGCAGCAGTAGTTGGGGACTGTGGATTCTAACTCTTCAGCATGCTGGCCTTCTTTAAAATGCTTTTTAAAAAGTTACTAAGTATCTTTAAGTTTTCTTTTTATTGGATTCTATATTTGCTCTAAGTAGCATAGCACTTTATAAAATATTCATATATCAAAATTAAAGGCAATATTTTGCCAAGATTAATTGGAACGAAAGGCATTCTAGGGCCCTTAAGTAGAGCTACTAGCAAAATCCAGAAGAAATGAACCTGTCCTCTGAAATCCTAGCACAATTTGCTAAAGGATCATTTTCCATTTCTTTTAGAAAGGGTGAGAAGAAATGCCACTAGTTCTACATTTCAGTACTGATTGGCTCAACATTAGATACATTATTACAGAGCAAGTATTTTTCCCTAATTGGAAAATTGTGCATATAATGATTATCCTGTTAGATATTGCTCTATAAAAGGTTGTTTGCTTTCAGGAACAAGAGGATTTTCTGGTGAGTATTCAGAGCTCTTTTTAAGAAAAAGGTTCAATTCTTCAGTATGAAAATGTATTTTTCTTATACTGGCCATTTTTGTGTGTGCCTGTGGCCTCAATTTTCTCTTTCCACCTCCCCGTTTATAGTTAGTTGCTTCCTTCCATTCCATCACCCTAAAACAGACTATGGTAAATATCTTAACTAACCATTAACATGTCCAGGAGATGTTACAACTCATGCATGAGCATTGTGTTAGAGAAAAAGATAGCTTCCAGGAAAAAAAAAACTGAGCAACCCATTATTTCTTCAGTCCTTAAAACCCCATACATAGAAAGACCTCATACCTTCTCTTTTTTAAGACTGGAATTCAAGTCAGAGGATTGACACAGGTACAGATAAACACACATAGTACAAATACTGTTGGCTATTTTTTTCCCTAGTGAAAATTAGGTCTGTTTTTCTCAATTTAGGGATTCTGGGACCCTTTGTTTGCCATCTTCCTTATAAGGGCAATTTCTAAAAATTAAAAAAAAACTTTGAAGTTTTAAAGAAAATATATTTAAAGCATATATATTATATGTTAGAAATTACTTACCTTTTTAACTATGTAAATTTATGATAAATTAGATGTTATCTTAAATTCTGTGGGTAAGTTGGGTGTCAGTGATTCACACCTGTAATCCTAGTACTTAAGAGGCTGAGATTTAGAAGATCATGGTTTGAAGCCAGCTTGGACAGAAAAGTCCAATAGACTAGAGACATAGCTAATCAAGTACAACGTTAGATTCAAACCTTAGAATCAGAAAAAAAGATCTGTGGGATAGAGTTTGTAAAATTGCTTTAAAGCATACTGGGGCAAATATATTTGAAGACCTCTGCTCTAGAATACCTTATCATCTCAGAATGTTGAGGAGCAGCATCTCACTGGAGTTTCTCAAAAACATTTGAATAGTTATCTTGGGGTTCATTTCATCTAACATCAACTTATCTGACCTTTTCTGCTTGTTTCAGACATATACTAGTTATTGCAAATAAGGGAAACCATGGGACCTATGTTTCTTTGGGCCTGACTTACTTCACTTCCTATAATTTTTTCCAAGTCTTTCCATTTCTTAACAAATGGGGCAATGTCATTCTTTCTGATGGAGGCATAGAATTCCATTGTGTATATACACCACATTTTCTTGACCCATTCATCTACTGAGGAGCATTTAAACTTTCTTTCACTTTTCACTCAGCCTCTTTTACTCAGCCACTTTAGAATTTAAACAATGTGTGTGTGTGTGTGTGTGTGTGTCCACATTGTTTGCAGCCCCAGAAGAAAGAACATGCTTAGGTAACCATATTTAATGTTTGTGACTTGATTGTCCTTGGACAGGGCTGCCTGAAGCATAGGAAATGAGTCTTCAGGGAGGGAAGTAGAATGGGTCCTAAAACAGATACAAATACCAATGCACTGCATATGGAAGCATGTGGTGTAGTGAAGACCTGCATGCTTTTGCGTCTTCTCACAACAGCACTGTGCCCTTTTTCTCTGTGATTGCCTCTTGCAGCCTTACCAAAACCACTCTAGCCAGTTTTTATGTGAGCCAGTGTCTTAGGTCAGTCTCCCTAGAGGCTGAGTGTGAAATGATGATTCAAGTGGAAGTCATTTATTAAGGAAGTACTCCCAAGAGATGCAGTAAGGAAGTGGAGAAAGCGTTACAGAATGAGAAAAGTAAGTTGTGATGTTAGGCAAGTTCCTAGAACATAGATTTTTACCTTGGAACCCTCCTGACCTGAGGCCAGAGAGTTATGCTTTCATTGTCCTGAACTTTCTATCTCTGGGGAAATGAAAACACTTGGACACCTCCAGCCCACGAAGTATTAGCAACTCAGTAGCCTGAGGGAAGTCCTCGAAAGCAAAGTAGCAGATGAGGCTGCAGCAAGCAATGGCTTAAGGAAACCTGCATAAAGGCTCCCAGAAAAGTGGAAGAGATTCTAAGGGCAGCGAATGACTCTGATAGCATCTATTAATGTTGGTTCGTGCGGTTCTCTGTACCTGCAATTACAAAGACATTTATTAATGCACAGACATATTTCAAAAGATAACCAAGGAAAGAGAAGGAGATTTGTACAATAATGGAAAAGTGGCTTTCTGGAAGTAACTTTAAGGAAAACTACTTTATATCAGAGAAAGTTGCATCTTTAAAGATTCTTAAACTCTCTAATAACCTAATATGAAAATGTTGAACCTTGGGGCTGGGAAGGTGGCTCAGTGGTAGAGCGCTTGCCTTGCATGCCTGAGGCCCTGGGTTCGATTCCCAGCACCACATAAGCAAAAAGAAAAAAGCCAGAAGTGGCGCTGTGGCTCAAGTGGTAGAGCGCTAGCCTTGAGCTGAAGAGCTGAGGGACA
>NW_012267266.1:6399225-6432171 GCF_000151885.1 Dipodomys ordii
TATATATATGCCACATTTTCTTGATCTATTCATCTACTGAGGGGCATCTGGGTTGGTTCCATATCTTAGCTATGGTAAATAATGCTGCAATAAACATAGTCGTGCTGGTAGCCTTAGTATGGTCTTGTTTGTGATCATTTGGGTAAATGCCCAAAAGTGGGATTACTGAGTCATAGGGGAGCTAGCTCTATGTGGAGTCCTTTGAGGAACCTCCGTACTGCTTTCCAAAGTGGTTGAACAAGTTTACACTCCCACCAACAATGCAGTAAGGTTCCCTTCTGTCTACATCCCCTCCAGTGTCTGTTATTAAATTTCTTGATTATAGACATTCTAACTGGGGTGGAATCTCAATGTTGTTTTGAATTTGCATTTCTTTTATGGCTAGAGAAGTTGAGCTTTTCTTCATGTGTCTATTGGCCATTCTTACTTCCTCTTCCGAGAAGTTCTCTTTAAGTCTGCAGCCCACTAATTAATGGGGAGGTTATTTCTTTAAGGATTTGTTGTTGGGGATTTAATTTTTTGAGTTCCAAGTATATTTTAGATATGAGACCCTTGTCCATTGTATAGTTAGTGAGAATCTTCTCCCATCTGTGGGCTTTCTATTTATCTTGCTAGCCATGTCCTTTGCCATGCAGAAGCTCTGCAGTTTCATGCAATCCCACCATGGATACTTTTTTGAAGGAGAAAATATAATATTTTTAATGTTTGATTCCTAAGAATGATTGATTTTATTTTATTCAAGATTGTCATGCTTTTACTTTTTTGGGGGGGTCTGGTCATGGGGCCTGAACTCTGGGCCTGGGCGCTGTCCCTCAGCTCTTCAGCTCAAGGCTAGTACTCTACCACTTTAGCCACAGTGCCACTTCTGGCTTTTTTTCTTTTTGCTTAGATGGTGCTGAGGAATCGAACCAAGGGCCTCAGGCATGCAAGGCAAGCACTCTACCACTGAGCCACCTTCCCAGCCCCCATGCTTTTACTTTTTAATGTGCATCTGTGTTTTACTTGAATGTAAGATGCCTCATCCATTGTTAGGTGACTTTCAAACTGACCTCATGCAGGGTAGAACCTCTTCTGCTCTCTTATACTAATAGTCCAATTCCTGTAACCAGAACCAAGACAGGGAACAAACTAGGACTGGAAATGTATCTCTTCTCTTCATTGTGCCACCATTTTAAAGATCTGTGGAGTAGGAGATCCACCTCTCTTCATCTATCACTTCACCTCCAACTCTGTTTCCTATGAATTTCCTCTGTGTTATCTATTAAGTCTCATTGGGCATTAAGTAATCTCTTCTCAGAAGTTGGTCACCTAGGTCTCTGAACTATGGACTTATTTATCAGAGATGCTTATGTTTTAAATATTTTTCAGGTTATTTTTTTATTATATCAACATCCTTGAGTTCCTTGTACACAAAGTCCTGCTTTCTGCTAAGAAATAGCAGTCTATATTGTGACTTAGTCTGTTCTAACGGATTAATGAAAGACATGTACTAGCTCTTCAATCTTGTGAAAGCACTTGCAAACTTTAAGGGAATTTTTTAATAATATTGTCTGCAACAGGAATTAGTATGACAGTATAAAAATGAAGAAGTCCAAGATTTGGGGTCATGTTGATATGAAACCTAACCCACATTGCACACTCACTGTCCTGTGATCGCCAATGAGTTATTTAACTCCTCTGAACACGTCTGACCTGCCTTTACTATAAAAGAAGATTGACATGTAGCTTCTATTTCTGTTGATGCTATTTAATTAAAACTTTAAGCAGCCAGATGCACAGAAGATGTCTCACATATTATGACTAATATGTTAAAGATATCTTAAACTAAATAGGCGACTAAAAGCCAATTATCAGCCATTATTGTTAACTCAATGAATAAATATTGTTTAGTTGTTGCACAAAAGAAAAACCAAATTAGCGTTCACCTATATTTCTCTCACTCTTTCTTTTTCTCTCTCTTTGTTTTTAGTGGTACTATGATTTGAACTCAAGGCTCTGTGATTGCTAGCAAGCGCTCTACTATTTGGTCCACGTGTATGACCATTTTTTGATGTTAGCTTATTTTTCACATAGATTCTCATGCTTTTGTTCTAGGTCTGCCTAAGATCACAATCCTCTTACTTCTGTCTTATGCACAATTGGATTACTGGCCCATATCAGCTCTTCTCTAGATATGCATCCACTGACCAGGTGTTGATTACTTTATTGATTAAATTAATTACATGCTTATTAAGTGTAAAGGGCTTGGAAATACATAGTGCTTAATCCCATGCTGGGCTACTAATGAATGTGACAATGTCTTTAGATATAGGGAAGAGACAGAAAAGGGGATATTCAGATCCTGTCCCTTAATCAGAATGAAAACTGCTTGTAGAAGTGAAATACAGAACAGGTAGGAACTGGTGGTCTGAGAGCTTTATTAGCCTGAAATTATTCATAAACTATCAGAACCTAAGGGAAGAGAAACTATAAATACTTGAGGAAAGTTAAAATAGAAACATTTTTCAAGATAAAGACAGAATATATTACGAGTCAAACTAAATGGCCAGGTCAGCACATGGACCCAAAAGGTAACAGGTCCATAGTCTAGGTCAGTGGGGAACAGGGAAATGGATACAAAGCCAGATCAAGATGAAAGACCAGGTCCATGTGAAATGTGATGGGAAGTCCCTAGTCCAGCTTCACAGGCTCCTTTAAACCTTAGTGGGAAACACATACCACTGGATGAGGGAATTTGAAAGGAGAACAAAGAGTAGAAAAAAATGATGGAAAATGTTGCCATAGCAACGTCTACCAATTCCTAACTTGGGAAGAAAATGGAAAGTAGCCCAAAGAAGTAAAGTGTTATTCTAGTTCAGCTACTAGATATACAAATTGTAATCCGAAATGAGCTGACTATGCTAGTAGCTGGTATAGTGCTTGCAGCTTGAACTAGGGAGACAGTAGAAAGAATTTCACATGTTTTCCTTGACACTTGCCACCTGTGTACCTTTGGACAATTTCTTTAGCCTTGT
Organism: Dipodomys ordii; assembly: GCF_000151885.1. Classification (NCBI taxonomy): domain Eukaryota; kingdom Metazoa; phylum Chordata; class Mammalia; order Rodentia; family Heteromyidae; genus Dipodomys; species Dipodomys ordii. The sequence continues at coordinate 6,402,240 of NW_012267266.1, forward strand.
TATTTCATCTGTAAAATAGCAAAGACTAGCACTTGCTCATGGAGCTGTGCTGGACACCACTTGAAACACTGTGTATACACAGCTCAGCACAGTATGTGGCACGGAGTAGAAAGGCAAAGATCATCAACTATTTTAGGTTTACATTTTATGGCTGACATAGAACGTCTGCTTGTCTCCTCAAGCTTATTCAACTGGTCATAGGCCTGTGTCTATTTTTATGTCCTTAGCTAGTCATAAAATTAACTTCCAGACCCTATGACCATCGCCAAAAAGAAGTCAAGTTGAATGTGAAGAATAGTAGCACATTTATGAGCCACTTAATCTCTCTGGCCACCCTGTTCTCTCCTGGTTGTAAATTATTGATGAGATTTGTGCTCCTGGGGAAAAAAAAACCCAAACATATCTCCAACTCATCAAGGCTCCTCCAGTGATCCCTCATAGACCAAAAGGGTTTCTTGCTGCATTACAGGTGCTCAGGAAGTAGCTGGCCTGATGAATGTAAGCATGGATAATATCAGTTATGCATAAGACATCCATAGAAAGGCTCTTTGCCTTTCTACTATGTGCCACATACTGTGCTGGGCTGTGTCCAGCACAGCTCCCTCAGTGAATGCTAGTCTCTGCTATTTTACAGATGGAATAACAAGAGGCCTGCATTACCAATAAGGATAATATTAATGAGCCAGATGCCTTTTTTTTTTTTGGTTATTGAACACAACTTGTGGAAGTAATCTAGCAAATAAGTAATGCTTCTGCAAGGTATGTAAGCAATGTAAAATAAGTAAGGCAGATTTTTCTTTCCATCTGGCGGCAGCCATCAGGTAAGTCAAGATTTGGGTGCTTACAAGTCCATCCAGGAGCCATGGAGGAAGAAGCAGTCGGACCTGGTGGCTTTCTTCTGAGAGCTGGCTACAGGCAGAGCCGTCAGCTCTCTGGTCCAACAAGGCGCTGCTGCCTGTGATACGAGGCCAAGCAAGGTTTTGTCATATACAGGATTCATGTGTGCCCTGGCGGCTGCAAAAGCCCGGTTCCTAAGGATGCGACTTATGGCCCGCCCGCCCATCACGGCAGCTCTTTGGCCCACAACCTTGCGTCACTGAGGGGCTCTGAGTCCTGAATGCTTGCTGGCTTGGTGAAGATTCCACATACTAACTCTTTCAGGTTATCCTCATTAATCTCTTCCATAAGATCATCAGAAGAAATCCTGACACCCAGTGGCTCTTCAAACCAGTCCACAGTCCTCAAGAGCGACGCGTGGGCTGACCGGTGCAGGCCACAGCAGTCGTGGCCTGGGAAAGGCCACAAGTTCCGCCACACTCTGTGGTTCCCACCCCGCAGTGTGGACAAGGCACAGTACTCTCTGGCTTCATGTTACCACGAATAATAAAAGTAATATTTGCACAGCTCATACCTAATACATAATTTAGGACAGTCATGTCTGCTTACAGGTGTTTGTCTGTTAGAACTAGCCTGCAGATTATTTCATGACGGCTTTTGTCAAATTATGGATATGCAATAATGTTTGAAAACTAAACTGGTGTGTTTTGTTTCTACTAAGATAACCTTTCTCCATCTTTGTTTTATCTTCTTAGGGAATTATGTCAGTGTTTAAAACATGCTGGGTGATATAAGAGGTGTGAAATAATCTTGAAAAGAGAAAAATGAAAACAGTACTGAGTACCTGCTATGTTGTCAACACTGGTACCCTGGTATAAAGAGAACACCGGGTGCTGGTTGTACTCAGAACTCTAGGAATAGGAACAGTAGCCAGAACTGGGGGAGGAGGGGATTGTATTAATAATGGTGGTCCAGAATACATGACAATCACCAGACCATGAGAACCGACATCAGTGGTGCTGGTGATATCCAGAGATGCACCTTTTTGCCAGGTATGACTCATGTTGCAGGTGATGGCTCCAGAGCATGCGGGGAAAAGAAAGGGCTGATACTGTAGGAGACCATTTCTGAGACATGCAGAAGCTAAATGTGGAACTACTGGAATATTTTGAAAACTTTGCTTTAACACAGCGGAAGATATTCACGTATTCTGCAGTGAACAAGGAAGACAAAGTCCCTCTTTCAACTGCCTTCTTTTTGAGGGCTTACCTCAGTGGTATCAGAGCTTACTTTCTGGGAGAGCTTTGAGTCTACTTCAGTCCATAGCCCAGTGCCTTGATAGTGCCTAAACCCACAGCAGGTAAACACTTGGACTCTTAGCACCATCCATTTTTTTTTAATATTTGATACAAGTTTTAATAGTCTATACATTTCTTCTCATGAAGAGAACCAGTTATAAGTAAATGCATTTTCTTTTTTGACTTGTTCAGTTCTTGAGGTCTTTTTGGTTGGGAGAATATCCTGCCAACAGTCTCCCACAATGAAAACAACAGCCAATTACTCTCCACACATTGACCCTTTGTGCTGTTCCCTGTGAGAGTTCTTGTAGGGGGGGAAAAGATAATTTAGCTAGCTTTTATGGAGGCAGTTGGTAAGCTCTTCAATTCATAGTTATAAAATTTTAAATGTTTCTATGTAAGAGACTAAAAAGGATGTTATCTTTTCTTGGTGTATAGAGTGAAAATCTTGGAGGTATATGGGAATCCGCAGTAAGGGTGTTTTGGTAAGTATAATCAGGATAAACTTGCCTCGCTGATGATTACTGAATTTAAGGAAATAGAAAATATATCATGAATCTTCAACAAATTCATTTATTTTCTCTTGTAAATATGCATTATATGATAACAGTAAATTGTACTGTGCCCACCATAACTTATCAGGTAGATCTATTGTGTGAAAAGAGAAATCATAAAACTATAGCTTGTCCGTTTATTCTTAATTCTCCACTTAATCCACGAAAGGAGCATTTGATAGTTAGAATCTAAGAGATGATAATGCAGTAACAGCAGAGCTATCCATATCCAATTGTGCCATACATGTTTATCACAAAACAATCAGATGGATCATTCCTGCTAGATCTGTTAGATAGGACAGCGATTGCCATAGTGGCTCTGGGAGGAATTCATGTTAGAAAATGAAAATGTTGATATGTAGATGGAATACATTTGATGTGCAAGCCATTGAAAAAGAATAGATGGGGATTTACCCAGAAGCACTTTCTCACTATCACCTCAGTTTAAGTATCTGTTTCTTTATTTGTGGTTTATAGATCCCAAAGACTTAGAAGCCACTTGAGATTACTTCATGTGGAGATATAAAATTTATCACTCTACCTCATTTTCCAAAAATATCTTGATCTGCTTCATCCACTAAAAGATAAAGCTGCATTTTATTTTGAAAATGCAGAAATAGATCTCTTTAATATATACTAAATCCTTTAATCAGCCATGAATAAGACTAGATTCTATTAAAATGTTTACAACCGATCCTCAAATACACAAATTAACCCTCTATTTTTGGTCTGCATGTTTTCTTTGACAATTGTTTAAAGGTATCTTATACTTCTTTGTACTTCGGTAGCATTGCTCATCTTCCTAAGTTGGTATTTATTGGTATCACTTTAAATTTTATTTTTGTTGGGTTTAATTTGCCTTAGCAACCAGCACTATAAAAAAACAACCTTAGATAAATGGATAAAGAACATTAATACCAATGAAGATAATTTTAGTTCAAACAGATTTGTATTTTTCATAGAAGCATAACAGTCACTCATTAAATTTTACCATGTTCCTTACCAACTAGTCATTTTTGCCTAAGTTATTTTCCCTACACATTTTTTTCTTTAGCCTGTTTTATAGCTGAGATATACTTATATACCTATACCCATTACTATTTTCTTAATCAACATTTGAGTACCCTATGTACTAGTACTCATCTTGGTGCTGGGGCTATAAGAAAAAAATACACGGGGGGAGGATAGGATGGGAAGGGGAAACAAAGGAGGAGGCTACAATGCTTGATAAGAAATGTACTCATTATCTTGCCCATATATTTTTTTGTAACCCCTCTGTACAGTATTTTCACAATAAAAAATTTAAAAAAAAAGAAAAAAAACAACAATGTGCAAGATCACACCTGTAATCTTAGCTGATCAGGAGGCCAAGACTGAAGATAGATGTTGGAAGCCAGCCTCAGCAGAAAAGTTTGTGAGACTCTTATCTCCAATTAGGCAGCAAAAAGCTGGAAGTGAAGGTGTGGTCATGTGGTAGAACACTAGCCTTGAGCAAAAATGCCAGGTGAGAGCATGAAGCCCTGAGTTCAAGCACCAGTACTAGCATGTGCACACAGAAATACAATGTGATGATAATTCTTACAAGTATAATAAGCAAAGAATTTTGTGGAAGATTTTTGGGGAAGTATACCTCAACTACCTGAGGCAATGTGAGAAAATTTCTCAGAGGAAGTGAGTTAACGTGTAATATGCCTAGAGGAGAAGTCATGATTTTTCCTTTAAGATCTGTCCTTTCCCTAGAGTTTTCTTTACTCAATTGGGCTACAACTTGGTTACAATACTTAAATTTTCATTTTCTTTCTCATCACCCCTGATTTTCTTCTCAACACTGATTTCAATCTCTCTTGCTGTGACTCTCTTCCAGGCCTGTTTATCTTGCACATAGATTTCTTCACTTGCTTCTGGACAATCTTCTGGCTTCCACTCCTGCTTGCCTGTTCACGCAGCTGTTGTCTGTTTAATGGCTAACAGCAATCTTTTTGAAAACGTAAAAGACGTCTTGCCATAAATTTTAACAGCATCAACTCCTTTCCATGATCTACAACCAGGCTGTGATTCATCCAGGAGGTGCTGGAAACAGCCTTATCGGTGGGTTTTGGACAGCGCCCGTTCTGAATGTTTGTGCCCATGCCACACGTCTTGTTAAGTATTTTACGTCTCTGCTTCCTTTTCAACTGGAGTTAAGAGCAATGGCAGATATCCTACAGGACACAGAAGAGTAATAGAATTATTTGGCTCCCCATGTCAGTCAGACCCAAACTGAGATAACATGAGATTATCCTCTCATCCCAGTCTGCTTCATTCACATCATTTTCTCCCTTACTACTAATCTTGCTCTACTTGACAACACCATTACTATCCCCAGGGATCTCTATTTTTTTTTTTTTTAGCTGTTTAATGTTTTAAATCACAACACTGGAGTTATCTCAGACTGTCATGCTTAGCTGATTGTCTCTTCTCTGCTCTGTCCACCTAGAATGCCAGCTTCATGAACAAAGGAATGTTTTCTGCCTCTATATACTGCCTTAGTACTTGCTGAGTGAAGTCTTTCTCCTGCTCACCCCTCAGGTGTTCCAGGAGTCTCACTTGTTCCTCACTTCCAACAACTCCTGAACCCCACTCTTTTCACAACTTCTAAGGGATATGAGGCATAAGGTTAAGTTGAGGACATCTGTTTCAATGTATTACCCAGTAATAAAAAAACAATTGAAAGCATATTGATTTGCTTTTTAGTCCTCGTCAATTTGTCTTTGAGTTAGAATGACTGCTCATTAACATGACCACCACCACAGGCATGGAACAGCTTGAGATGGCCTGGTAGCCAAAGGCGTTTCTTGTCTCCTTTCACTTAGATGGTATTTGGGCTTTTTTTTTTTTTTTTTTTTTTACGTGGAATGTTTGCCTTGGAATCCTCTGTTGAAGTTGACTGAGGGTTTTTCTTGTGATTAAATGTTTTACAATTGCTGTTGTGGAAGATCTGATTTCCACTCACTGTCATCACCACAGAACTATGATGATGACTCCTGGGTTCACCAGAACAGCCTTCCCATAGTGCCTTGCCAACTCTCGCTCTGGGACTGAGCTAGAGGCCCATATTCATAGGGCTCTCTCCATTACAGGCTATGGCCTAAAAAGACATATCACTGGGGATTCCTAGGTCATTATAGGAATTAGCTGAGACAAGATCTGCATTGCGAACTCGACTTTGGAGCTGGAGAATCATATCTCAACACAGAAGATGCTGTTGTTTTCGAAAGCTACCAAAGATCAAATTTAAGGGAAAAACATCAAACATGAATTCCTGAACCCCACCATATTTAATTTTGTTCCAGCAGGAACTCCAACTGGAAAAAAATACCCCAATGTTATGTGGTAAAGCAACTTGATGAGAATTAATTTGTCCTGAGCTTTAACCACAGAAATATCTGCTAAATCAAGGGTTTTTTTATTTTGTTCTTAAAACAAGAAAACTAGTCTAGTGCTGGTGGCTCACTTCTATAATCTTAGCTACTCACAGGGCTGAGACCTAGAAGGTTGCAGTTTGAAGTCAGCCTGGGCAGAAAACTTCAAAAGACTCCATCTCCTAATGATCAGTAAAAATCTGGGCTGGAGATATGGTTCAAATGGTAGAGTACCAGCCTAGTAAGTCAAGCCACTGTGTGGCTTTGATTTGGGGCCCTCCCCCTACAAACGCCACCCCCCCAAAATAACAACGAAATTGACCATCATAAAGGTAACCATTTTAATTTATTCTTGACCTAAGATAAACCAAGAGCTTATTATTATTACAGTACTATTTACAAAAACTCAAGTAATTCAGACTAATGTCTCTGTTCTTTTAAATCTCTCTGTAAAAATGCTGATCTTATTCTTTTACATCTCATGATAATTATAAGATGGTAAAAATTAAGTGAGTGCCTAGATCCCCCAGAATCAGCAAGAAATCTTAAGTTACATTTAACCCTTAAAATAAATGTACTTCCATATTATTACAATGGTTACTGTAGAAGATCTCCAGTTTGCTAACATTACCATAGAAATACTGTAATGACTCTATTCCATGTGAATAGCTTCCCTCTTGTCTGGTTCTTAAGGGTACTTAGATGATGACCTTCAGACCCACATCTAGGAGCTGTCTGCCCAAATATACTGATGATCATTAGTACAGTAAAGAGCTGGTCCTTTTTTATTGGCCTTTCTTTTCTAGTTTTATCTTCTAAACAGATTATAGAGTTCTCCCATAGTAAATAGTTTTATTTTGCTTTGGAAACACAGAACGCAGTTCTACTAGAAACCTTTTTAAAATATTAAATCTTACTCTGAGAGGGTGAATAGTGATAACCTAGAGAAGAAAGCAAAAGAGCTTTAGGAGTTACCCATTTTGTTTTGATCCATGCAACAGCTGCTGAGTTTATTTTTTTTAATCATTATTTTCTTTACTGAGTTTATTGCACATAGAATCTGACAACTGTGTGAGTATTGTCCAAGTGAATGTTTTTCTGTTATTTCCTTATTTAGTTCTGAGTTTTGGGATGATAATTGCAATGAAAGCAAAAATGCATCCTGATGAGTGGACAGAAATTATTTGCAGCTGCTGGGGCTTCTACCCTGATTTTGTTTTTCTGGGATTTGGATGCTATCTTCATCCAGACAGGAAGATCTGGCTGCAACTATCATATTACAAAGCATTGAACCGGACTTCCTGTGTAATATCATAAAACTTGCTGTTAGTATGACCATGGAAGAATTAATAAGATTGTTTTTTCACTGGAATTCTAGATATTTTTCTAAGTTAGTGCTTAGTTCTGTTCATTAGTATTTTCTTTTCACATAGTAGAAGGTTTAGATTGTTGGCAGTTTTGCTTTTGCTAATAAAAGACCCCATTAGTGGTCTCCAGTCCTAAGAAGTCCATGTTTTCATAGGGTTTATGTAATTACAAGTCAGTATCTTGAATAGCTGATGGGTAGTGTCAGGCCTCTTGAACTTCTGCTTTTGTTTCTGAGTGACTATGTTAATGTATACTTTAAAAAAAAATAAGAAAAAGGTAAAAAGTAAAATGTAAAGTTAGTTATATTAGATTCTAGGCTAAAGTTTTAACTCATTTCCTTCAGGGCTTCCCTCTCTCTCTTTCTCTCTCTTTGTATGTGTATATGTATATATGTGTATACATAGAACAAAAATACAACAAGTAAGGTATTTTCAATGTATCACAATCCCTCCTTTAAAAATCTGAGCAATGTATGAACATGGCAAAAATTGTTTATAGTGAGTAAAATTTGTCTTCAAGTAACTTCTTTGGGATCCTGCACAGATTTGATCCTTTTTACTACTTTCCTGAATACATCGTAACCTGATATTTAATTGATAGCATCTAATATATCTCCCTTTCTTTTCTATTCACATTTTCACACTTTACTCTCATCTCTCCTCTACATACCCAGAGGAAGATATTGATATCTTCTTAAAAATATATGTATGTACTTACACATGCAGTCTTTCACAATAGGAAGTGTTGTGTGTTTCAGTCTTTATTTATATGAATGATAGTGTTGTGTCTCCAGTTTCTATTTTACTCCCTAAACTGTCCCTTGTTCTGGTGTTTACTTTTCTACTTATTGCTGCCTAGTGTCTCACAGAAAGCATTACTCCTGTATTTATCCATTCCCCTAGGTTTTTTCCAGCCTCTCACACCCATAATGGGCACATGTGTACATGTGCTCTACAGACCCAAGTAAGAATTTCTCTGATGTGCATCTCAGAAATGTGATTGCTGAGTTGTGGATCATACAAGTATTTCATTGTCTGTCTTCATTGTATTTGCTGAAACCCGTCAGTGCACTGATAACCAGCCCCCATGCTTGTTGTCTTTGCCAATATGTGCATGCATGTTGTACTCCTATATTTTTATTTCAATGTGGTCTTAAGAAAGAGGAAAATATGTGTGCTCACTCCAACATTTAAATGAGAGTGCTAACCATTTTCTTTTGTATTATAGTCAATTTGGAGTGTTGCAAGAGGAGGAAGCTGGAGGGGAGAGAGGGTGTGGAAAAGATACTGCTATTGTTGGTACACTGTATGCAGTTGAATCCCATTACCTAACCAGTGGGACACAGATAAAGTGAGATTGCAAATAACTAAAAGCAGGTATTGTCAGTCATCATTGCCTCATAATTTAGAAGTCAACAGACTGACTTTCAGCCCCCAAACACAGTAGCATTTCTGGCCAAAAAGTCCCATTATTTTAACTGACCCCCACCTAAAGATTATAGATATTGGAATCCTGTCCCAAAGTTACTGTTTTCTTTAATACCACCATAAACTGGTAACTTTTGTAAAGTGCAATTTTAGAAGTTAATTTGACAGGATTTTTCCTTTAATTTCAGATGATTCTGTAATTGTTCTAGCAAGACATTCTTGAGTATACTGCTATAAAGCAATCAGAATTATGTTTTCTAGACCAGTCATCTAAGGGACTATGAAAGGGCCAAATCCATTTTCTACTTGGGTGAAGCTGGAACAGGACTTTGTAAGAAGAATGTGCTGCGACAATGTCTGTGTGCTTCTCAAGAACAATGTGCCTGGTCATGCCAACACTTTTTCAAATTAGAGTGTTTTGGGGGTAAAATCTGGCAGGGGTGTCTTTAGTTGGATATGAACAATCTGCCTGAAAAATAGTCGAGCAAACGTCAGATACTAGAATATTCTATGTGTGTCAAGGCACTTTATCTCTTTTCCATTTTTTATGTCCACTAAATGGCCATAAAGTGGCACAGGTTACAGCTCTACATCTAGAGGGTGACTGTCCAATTTAAGCCAACACTTTCGTGTCTACACGGACTTTAGCAACTCATAACTGAATGTATAACCCACAGTTCATAACTTCTCAAGAGTTATGAACTGGCGGCTTGCACAAGTATTGTGGCCTTTTGTATAGATTAATTCTGAGTTGCAATTCTACATCTTCCTCTTTCTTGCCTGTGTACATAGGGATGATGATAATGCAAGTCATCCTTCTTCTTTAGAAAGTTGCTATGGGCAAGAGATAAAATAATTTACCTAGTGGCTTAACGAGTATCATTCCTTGTGTTATGGGATAAATGGTGTCCATTTTCCAGCCAGATTCATAAACTAAGTCCTGGTAAAAGACTTTAAGAGAGTTAAGATGAAGTCTTTAAAGTGGACCCTAATTCAATATGGACACAAAAAACCCTAATTATGCTGGGTCATGAAGTTAATCAGGATTATGTGAAGTTGTGACAGTGAGACTTTCTAAAGAAAAGGCACTACTACGTAGTTTGCTTCCTCTCCTCTCCCACTCATGTGTGGCAATCACAAGGAATCATTCTCCTAGGAAGAACCCCTCACCAAATCCCAATTGCCTGGCATCCTCATCTCAAGCCTCCAGCACTGTTAGAAAGTCAATTTCTGTTGCCTAACTCACTCAGTGTGTGGCAAGTCCTTAAGGTGGCCTGATGCTCACTACTGCTGTTTCCTTTTCCATCATGAAAACTCCATGGAGTCGGTACTGTGTCTGTGGATCCCGGAGCACTGTCTGGCACATGGTGGTGTTCAAAGAGTAATCCTTGATTGGATAATTACAACTTAGGTCACATATCATGAAATGCCACAACAGTGTGTGGTGATTAAGAAAACATGGAACATCTGAAGCTCAGTGATGGTTCTGACCGTCCACATGCTCATCTAGGCCTTGGGTGAGAAAAGTGTTGACTCCAATTTTTTGTTTTCATCATCCCTGTTTCTTCACTAAGAGGAAATAAAAGGGACTAGTTAAAACCTAAAACCGCTCCATGAGCCCAGTTTCTGAGTTTATTGATACGGAAATTAGCAGGCAAAACAGCAAATGGCTCATATCTAGCTAACCTGGGTATAAAGGCCTTCACCACAAGATATTTATGGCACTGTCTGTGGGTTGGTCCCAGCTTGGGTCCCTTGTTTTCCGGTCCCAGTACATGTCTCCAACCTCAGTTACCACAATTTAAACTGTCCTTTTGTTTCCATCCGTGAAGTTTATTGTCTGTGGTGGACAGTGGAAGCAGCATCCTCTCCTGTTGGTATAGCTGCCACTGTGGCTGCCATATTCCAGCACTGCTCTGCAGGTGCCCCTGGCCACGATGGATTGGCCAATGTGGAACACCTAGGTATTGGAATTTCTCTCCTGAGAGTTAAGTTAGAGTCCTTTAGAATCTACAATGGTAACACCTAAAGATGATCAACTGTGCTTTTGATCATGTGTGGCAATAGTGATGAAATGAGCAAATTCCAGGAGCAGGGAGGTTCTCAGTAGTGTTCAAGTTTTTGGTTTCAATAACTGTGTCCCCAGCTGCATTTTTTTTTGTCAGTTGTTGGGCTTGAACTCAGGGCCTAAGTGCTGTTCCCGAGCCTTTATTTGCTCAAAGCTAGCATTCTACCACTTTGAGAAACTGCTCCACTTCTAGTTTCTGGTGGTTTATTGGAGATAAGAGTCTCACAGACTTTCCTACCCAGGCTGGCTTTGAACTATGATCCTCACATCTCAGCCTCCTGAGTAGCTAGGATTATAGGCATGAGCCACCAGCACACAGCATTAGCTACATTTTTGAGCCTGAATTTTGTAAGATGCTCTATTGTTGTTACAAATAAGGTTTTTATTTTCACTTAGCTAGTTGAAGTTGATTTCTCTTAAATGGCTACAAAAGCAGCCTAACATACCTAACACCAGTCTTGTTGCATTCATTTGCTGGAAGTTCTTTTCTAAAGAGCAGGTTGTGACTTTAGGAAGGAAAGGATAGAGTTCATTGTGGTCAATGGTGAGGCTCAATTTCTTGTTGTTTTTCCATAGCTTTATTCTTTAAATTATGTATTTATTTAATTCTAATTATTATTATAAAGATGATTAACAGAGGGGAGGCTCGATTTCCTGATACAAATGCCACTCTAAAGGTGCCCACCTCTGCTGCTTGCTACCTGTCTGTCATAAGTCTGCTGAGCCTCCATAGCATAAAACTATAGACTAGGAAGATTAGACAGCAGAAATTCATTTTCTCACCATTTTAAAAGTTGGAAATCCAAAATCAAGGTTTCTGCTGTGTTTGATTTCTGGTGAGTGCTCTTTTCCAGGTTTATAGATGAAAGGTCTTCTCACTGGCAATAGAATGAGAATGAGCTCCTGAGTATCTCTTTTGATTAGGGTTCTGAACCTGAAGGATTAGGGCACCATCCTTTTAGCTTTATTTAACCTTTAATTACTTCCTTGCTCTATACAGTCAGGTCGGGGGATAAGCCTTCAACATATGAGCTTTGCAGAGACATAATTGAGTCCATTGCCATCCTCTATTTCATGGCATTGTGTGAACTTGAGTACATTCATTCAATAAATATTGGTCAATATCTATATGTTTTAGGCTATAGGAGAAGTGGAAGCAAAAAAAAATACAAAAAGCAAGTATGATCTTCAAGGAGTTCTCACTATGGCAGCCGAGGCAGAGAGGTGAGCAAAGAGCTGTATAGCACCATCTAGAAAGTGTCTGTGCTGTGTGAAGGAACAACGGGAACATGGTTAATTTTCTTAGGATGATGTATTATCATTTATTTGAAAAAGATCTTGTAGAGTTGTCAGCACAGGAAGTGCTAAGGGCTTTAGAGGAAGCAGTCCTCAGAAGTTTGGCAGGAACTCACAAGATGGAAGGAGCAAGAAACCACAACCGGAAGTGGGGGCAGCTGTTAGTCACAGATTAGCTTTAGGGCATTCAGAAGTGAGGTTCTGCCTTAGGTAGCAACATCAGGGTGAAAGCAGACTGGAAGCAAAACGAAGCTGGGTATGATGGTTCACACGTGTAATTAAACAGTGCTTGAGACACTGATTTCAGGGGGCTAACACTTTGAGACCAGTCAGGCAAAAAGTTCACAAGACTCTATTTCAACCATTAAAAAGTTGACCTGGTGGCTCATGCTTGTTATCCTAGCTCTATGGTATGAGAGGATTACCATCCAAGTTAACCAGGAGGAAAAACAAAACCTTCTTAACAATAAAAAGATAAATAGATAAAAGCGAAAGGCTGGGGTTCTGGCTCAAGTAGGAGCTTGCCTGTCTAGCAAGTGCAAGATACTGAGTTCAAACCCTAGTACCACCCTCCTCCCCAAAATAAGGAAAAGAAGGACAGTTCAAAACTGGTTTTTTGAGTTATACAAGACATATTGTTATTTTATTACTAGTGAATGAGAAAGATTGAGTACAGAGATGAAGAGTTCACATTCTGGTTCTACTACTCACCAGCCTTGTGACGTTTGATACGTTATTTAAGTTTTCTATACTTCACTTTCTTCATCTGTAAAATAAATTTAGTTATATTACTCACAGGATCCTATAAGATTATTGCTGTTTCATTTGTAAAACATTTAGATGAGTGCCTGTGAGATAGAAATGTATAATAAATAAAATCTGATCAGCTAAGGATAGGCATAGACTTAAGTCTCCATTGTTCTTTGTACCTCACCAGCACAACCCTTAAATAAAAGAATGATGGCCAGTCATTTTTCTTATGTAGACAGATTGGGGTTTCTTTCATTTTGATTTTCACAACGCAAAGTGGGGGACTCACAAGCCAAGAACTCCACATTTCCTTTCTAGACCTGCCTGTAGGAATTATACTTCTCAAGAGGCCAGTAGCTTGTCTCTCCTAAGGGCTTTAAGAGTCATTGTCCAGGGGAAGAGGGCAGATAAAATGAGTCCGGGCCTCATTTTCCCTTTGGAGTCCTGTCATCTTGAATGACCAGTGAAATTGGCATGTAAAGTCAGGACACTAGTACTTTTGTCTGCCACCTGGAAAGTACTTCTATTAGGAAGAAGTATAAGGAAAATAAAGTTAAATATTCCAGAAGTGATGAGTTAGGTTAGCTTGATTGTTTCTGGATGGTGTTAATGAAGTAAAATGTTTTTTTTGGGGGGGGTCCGGTCATGGGGCCTAAACTCTGGGCCTAGGCGCTGTCCCTAAGCTCTTCAGCTCAAGGCTAGCGCTCTACCACTTGAGCCACAGCGCCATTTCCAGCTTTTTTTCTTTTTGCTTATGTGGTGCTGGGGAATTGAACCCAGGGCCTCATGCATGCAAGGCAAGCGCTCTACCACTGAGCCACCTTCCCAGTCCCATAAAATGTTTTTTTATCTATAGTTTAAAAAGGTATATTAGGAGACAGAGAAACTCTTGATGACCTAAGGATTTTAACTCTGTGCCCATGAGTCATTCTGTAAATTCTATGCTATCCTGAGTAGTTGAAACCACAAAAAGATTTCTATGTTGTCCAAATTTTATTTGTTTAATTGATGTATTTCTGAAAAAATGGTTAAGCAAAAATGTTATGAAGAAGTTTCTTTTTTCTTTCTTTTAAAAAATTAAAGCTGAAGATCTAGTGGAAAGTAATGATCTCTCTCTGTCTCTCTCTATATATATCCTTTCTTTTTATATTTGCTTCATAGTACCATTATAATTTTTAGGGAAAGTATCATCTTAAAAATTAGCAGGAAAGGAGAAATTTAAAGAGAGAATAGTCAAAGGAATTTTATAGCAAAGAAAGTCACAAAATTAGGAAAAATGTTATCACGTGGCAAAATTTTCAAGTAGGTGAATTGTATTTTATGCGCTGATTTCACTGCTTACTCCAATTTAGATCATTCCCTGTGTTCTTTCTTTAAGAATCTATTCTTCAGAAAATTCTGATACAATCATTTTTGTTTATCAAGAGGTGAGTTAGAGTTTACCTGTGATATTTTCATTTTAACAGAATTTGAAGTACAAAGTACAACTTTTTGTGTGATTTCAGATATGTTTATAAGGACAGAGACAGACAGAGACAAAGAGAGTTGAGGCTAAGTCCCAACATCTGCAGGCTGAGTGCTGAATTTGAAGACCCAGGAGAACATGTAATATAGTATAGTTTAGGTTCAAAGGCCAGCAGGCTAGAGGTCTATGAAGAGACAATGGAATTCAATATTGTGGTAGAAAATAAGATGCTAAAAGCTCTCTTGCCATTGGGATGATTTTGTGCTTGAAGGCTGTGACTTAGCAATTTTTTTTCTCAGAGGCTATTCTATAATAGGAGAAAGAAATTCCAGGGGTATTAGAGGCCTGGCTGCTGACACATAGGGAAATGGACCAGCCAGATGCTGAAGTAAATAAAATATGCCTTTTGCCTCATCCCCACCGACTTGTTGCCAATTGCTGCAAATAGTCACTTGAGCTGGTGTTTTTTTAAAATAAAGCTAGAAATCTGTGCATTTTGTTTGAAACTTACAGGTATTACATTGATGGCTGGCTTTTTTTGAAAAAATGAAATCCATCTGTGATTTTTGGTCCATTTGCTGTAATAAAATCACCAAGTATTCTGCTAGGATAATCATGATGAAACCAAACACCTCCCTGCTGATGCGTTACTTATCCTGTTTGTTCAGCAGAGGAATCTGTTAGCAGTATAACTTAGGATTTCCTAAATATATTGCAACCTAAAACCTGTTTGTCTCTCTGCACGAGAATGTGGCAGATGTAATATTTTCAGCTCTGTGGTACCATTTTGGAAACACACTGGAAATGGAGACCCTCTGAAAGATCTCAAACTCATACTGTGAAGTTGCCTTTTCCATGATGAAGAGAGGTAGATGCAGTGCTAAGTTCTCTTTGAGTTAGTGTTTTTAGTGGCTTTAAAACTACTGTCCTACAATGCTTGATAGGAAATGTACTTGTTACCTGCTCATGTAACTGTAACTCCTCTGTACAGTATTTTTACAATAAAAAACATTAAATAAAAAAAACTACTGTCCTTTCCTTTTGTCTCAGTGGAAAGAAGAGAGAAGGGAACCTTAGACCTTCATGTCCTAAACTTCAGAAGAACAATGCAAGAGATTTGGGTAGGCAAAATAGGAATGGACTACTTAATAGGTATGGAGATTCTTTTTGAAATGTTCTAGGTTTGGTGATGATTGCGACTACATTTGAATACTAGAAGTCACTGGCTTACATACCTTGAAATGGTGCAAATGGAGACTAATATTATGTGGATTTTACTGTAATTTTTTTAAAAGTCAATTTCCACTGGCCAGGCAGATAAGAGTGCCATGTTTTATTTTCTGAAAAGATGCTTCTATTTCTCAAATTCTTCTAATGTGACTTCTAACCTCCCTAATATTCAGCCTAAGATTTCTTGGTTATATTTACATTTTTCTCATTTGTAGATGCTATGGACTTCTACTGGTATACCTCCACTGGTATACCTTAACCCTTAATGCCATTGTATTTGGAGACTAGGTATTTACGAGCGCTCTGGCTCAGGCTTGCGTGTGCTCCCATGTATGTGAGAAGCTTGGTGTTCCCAGTGTGCTGATGTGAGAGTGAGTGGAACTGTGAAGAAGTGATGTCTAGTAAGAGTTCCCACCTAACTGTCCATAGAAATATAAGCAGGTCACTGGATACTGTTTGCAGACGTGATTATGATGTAGCTTTCATGGGACTCCAGCCTCACCCCCACCCCTGCTACACTATAGTTTGCTATAAAAGAACAAGGCTTACTTCCCTCCTCTCTGCATGTCCTGTTATGTGATGTCTCATAGTTCTCACAAGAGATCTATGGCCATCCACCATGATGGGGTGCAACCATCCAAATGCCATGCATTTGGAACTTCTAGCCTCCAAAACTATGAGCTAAATAAATATTTTTTCTTTACAAATGATTCAACCTTGTGTATGTTGTAATACAAATAGGAAATGGACTAATATAAAGAATGAACTATTTAAATGATATCACATTAGTGGTCTTAAGAGAAGAGAAGGAAGAAGGAAAAGGGATGAAAGAAGAAAGGGAAAGGTAGAAAGGGGAAGAAAAGAACTCTCTACATACACACATGCTTTTTGCTTACAACTTTCTACCCCATACATACAAGAAAAGTCTATCTGAGCACTCAAGAAAAGGCCAAATTTGCAAAGGTAAGAAGAGAACCCTCACCAGAACCATGCATGCTCCTTGATCTCAAACTTTTAACCTCCCTAACTATGAGAAAACAAATTCTTGTTGCATAAGCCTCCATGGGCTCCTAGTGTGTGGTATTCTATTTATACTAGCCAAAGTTAAAGCAATGCTAGTTGAGGACCAACACTGTTCTCTAACAGTTCCCACCTAACTGTCAATAGACATAGAAGGAGCTCCCTATTTCAAGGCAATGTTGTGCATCCAGACTTGGAAGGGAGTGGCTGGGACACATTCTTCTCTAGGGTAAATTCTGCCATTGAAACAGGCACGAATGTTTTCTGCAAGCACAGATGTTGCTAAGTACTATGTTGTTCACATTACTTTCACTTCTCTGAATCTCTTATCTGCTCCTGCTGTCCCAGAGTGAGAGAGAGGGACACTGTCTCTGAGAGATCTGCCATGGTCCCTTGTAGTCCACACAGAAAACACTCCGCTCCTTCAGAATGAGCCAGGTACCCACCCTAACTTATTCTTTAGAACTGCTTCCCTTGAATATATAATAATAATCAACTTGTAAAGCTTTACAGAAAAGGCCCAGTTTCCATTTTGAATCATCAAGAACAAAATGGTTAGTTTATTTCCTGCAATATGCTGTAAATATAAAATTCATTACATGGTAATATATGCTGATAAAGTTGCTATGCCCTAATGTGTCCTTCTTTAAATATTTTTAGTTATAAATTTGAGTAACTATTATAGTCCCGTGGATCTAATTTCAACAATTAGAAAAATAAAATGTATACACTGAGTGTTTTAATTCTCATCTTCATCTTTTCCTTCCTCCAGTAATGAGTTTCGACTTTCCCAGGTGTCCATCCATTTATATTCATTTCTTTGTATCCTTCCAGAGCCAAATTTCTCAGCCTTTTATTACCAGTCTCCGAAGGAGACTTTTAAGACATGCCTTTCCTGATTATCAATCACATTTTCATTCACAGATGTAGTACATGTTTGGTTTTGCATTTTATGTATATCTACATATCATATACAAAAAAAGAGAGATACTCCCAGCTAAAACACACATTTTTTGTCCCATTAGGGATGATATCACCCTAGTGAAAATGAATGCACCTGAGTCGTTTTGTTCATGTTCATTTGTGAAATGTTATTCTGTTTAAAAAGTTAAAATTGTGTTAAAAAGTTAAAATTTTGTTAAAAAATGTAAAGCATGCCAGGCGCTGGTGGCTCATGCCTGTAATCCTAGCTACTCAGGAGGCTGAGATCTGAGGATCAAGGTTCAAAGCCAGCCTGGACAGGAAAGACCATGAGACTCCTATCTCCAATAAACCACCAGAAAACCAGAAGTGGCGCTGTAGCTCAAGTGGTAGAATACTCTCCTTGAGCTGAAGAGCTGAAGAGCTGAGGGACAGCACCCAGGCCAGAGTTTAAGCCCCAAGACCGACAAAAAAAAAAAAAAAAGTAAAGCAAAGAATCTTATGGCATTATGTCCATAACATTGCACCAAAATACCCTCACTAGTTTTGGGAGCTACGTAGTATTTTGCTCTATACTTAAGTTGATTTTCTTACCTGAATTCCAGTATATTTAGGTTATTAACAGGATATCATGCTTATAAAAATGTTGTAATAAAAAGAATTGTCCAGGCTGGGAATGTGGCTTAGTGGTAGAGTGCTTGCTTAGCATGCATGAAGCCCTGGGTTTGATTCCTCAGTACCACATACACAGAAAAAGCTGGATATGGCACTGTGGCTCAAGTAGTAGAGTGCTAGCTTTGAGCAAAACCAAGCTCAGACACAGTGCCCAGGCTCTAAATCCTAGCCCCAGGACTGGCAAAAAAAAAAAAAAAATAAGTCTGTTAAACATTGAGGTCTATGACAAATTGAGGCTGCTGTGATTTCTTTGATAGTCCGCCTTTAAGTAGTGCAGTTTATACCCCATTCCTTTGAATTTCCATGAGCTTCATGACTGCTTGAACAATAGAATATAATAGAAATAATTGTGTTCTCATTTCCGAACCCAGACATTAAGAGGCTTCCTGTATCTTGCTGTTGGAGCTAGTTGCCAAGGTGTAAGGAAGTACAAACAGTCCCCATGGTGAAGAGAATCCCAGATGGCAGCCCAGCTGTTTCTAGCCAAAAGCCAGCACTAGCTTACTGACCATGTGTATGAGCCATCTTGGAACAGAATAACAGATAAATGGAATAAAGTCTCTTTTTAAAATTTTTTTCTCATAAAGATGATATACAGAGGGATTTCATGTATATAAGTCAGGTATTGAGTACATTTCTTTTTGAACAGTGTCACCTCTTCCCTCATTTTCTCCCAGAATTTTCCCTCCCAACCACCTTTGCCACAAGTTGTATAGTTCTTTCCAACATAGTGTCTAGTGAGGATCACGTCTGAATTGGTTCACCCTTTATCCCACAGTTTTTGTGCTTCCTCTTTCCCTCCCCAAATTAGATAAACTTACATATAAGATAAAAGGTACAGAAATCAAAAACAGTAATAAAAGGGTAAAAATAGAAAAAAACCATGGAAAGTAAAATTAAAAACCTCATTTCCATTTCTTAGAGTTCATTTCTATAACCATCATTTTAGATGATCATATGCACATGATGATCCTCTCATAACCATATCCTCCTTTGGTCTCACTGTGTGAATTTACCAGGTCCAGGTGTAATATTTTTGTTTTTTACTATTCATTGGGTTTACTTGTAAATTTATAGGCACATGGAATCAAGTCTTTATACTATTCAACTGCTCATCATTATCATTTGATATTAATTATGATTGCTTCTTCACATTTTCACTTTCTGTTATTTAGTAGCACTACACTCTCACAGTTTTTCTCACAGCTGTTTCCCAACAGTTTCCCATCCTCCATCCCCAGACCAGGAGAAATCCACAGCTGGGAGCTTGCTACTTTGGATCTGAAGCTGTCTTCAACCTTACTATACTCTCATACCTTGGAGAGAGCCGTACCTTTCTTTTGCATAAAAATGAAGTAATAATAATAAAGCAGATGCGCACATATCTGACAGTGAATGGAAATATTCAATGGCAATCTGTTTTTTCCACATCAACCTACCTACTGTTAGACAGTTTCATATACTTTTTGTATGGATAATTGGTTGAATCAAAGGTCTTTGTGACTACACTCAGGGGCTTTTAATTCTCATCCAAAATGTAGACAAGTATATGACAAAATGAAACTCACTGAAAGCTGTTGAATAATAGAGGGTAGGAGGGATGGGGAGAGTGGGAATACATCAGGGGTTAATCTGATTGAAGCACTGTATATGCATGTGAGAAATATCACAGTAAAACTCCTTTTGAACATATCATATACTCGGAACCTAAATGACAATCTAAAGCAGATCCTCTCAGGGACCTAGCTGAAGGGTAGAATCTAAATGCAGGGGAAAGAGAGTGACTACAGCCAAAGTATTTTATGTCCAAGGGTGAAAATGGAACAATAATGTTTATTGAAATTGATCTGGGAAGGAAGGAAGTTGAGGGAGAGTGATAGGGGGTGTAAATCTGATCATAGTACAGTGCCCACATATATGAACATGACAAAATGAATTCTCTGTACCACCAATTGATGTTAATAACAACATAAGGGAAAATCAACTGTAATTCCAAGTTAATCCATTTCCAATGGAGGTTTTATACACATTTGGTTATTTGCTTGTAAGATGTGATTCACATTTGGTTATTTGCTTGCATGATGTGACTTAATGCATTTCTATTAATAAAATAAGTATATTCTCAAAATTATATTCATAATTCTTGAAAATAAGTAGCTTCTGTAATTCTTTATAATAATATAATAAAACAGTCATTATATTGAAAAGGAAAATAAGAAAATTACGATGTGTCGATATATCATATAATTCATTTTCATTTTTTAAAATACTTGAATAATGACCTGTATATAATATATTATATGCATCAGGAACATAATTTCTTTCTGTACCATGATGCCCATTGTTAATTAAAAGCTTTTCAAAACTTTACTGTATAACATGATGAGCATTATCTTTAATCAGTATTTTTTTCACACCTAAAATATGCAAGCTATTGTTACTGGCCACATTCCTACATCTAAAGCTTCTCAGAACAGACAGGCTATGAGAGCATAATGAAAAACATTTCAAATTGTTCTCTGTAGCAATCTAGCAGATGCTGTATTATCTTAGTTCTAAAATCTAATCATAAAATGACACCGTTTCATTTTTATGGCTACTTCTGCTATCAAATAAGAGCAATAAGGTAATTGGTATTGGGGAGAGAGATAATCTTACCACAAACACAGAGAAGAATGGAATCTAACTAGCCCTGGGGAAGTCAAGAAAGACTTCACTGGGAAGATGATACACTGATTCTTTTGGGCATCTGTCATCCATTTCTCTTGGCATTCAGAACCCCCACTAGTCTTGTTTATCACTAGCCACCAGTCACTACCATGCTTTTCTGATGCAAGCACCCCATGCATTAGTCTGAGCTACTGCCTAGAGTAGTAGGAGATAACACATTTGTGGCAGTTCCAAAACAGAGCCCCAATCTACCATCATGGCAGTTGGTCCATAAAATACTTCCTCTTCTCTGTACCTGAGGCTTCTGAGCTCCAGAAGCCTTTGACACTTTCCATTTTCAAAGCAGTCAATTTCTTAATGCATTGTCTGCTGTGGGATTGCTTCTTCATTATTCCTTAAGACCTGAAACCATGAAAGGATTACAGGAAGGAGTAGGGGAAACATTAGGGCTCCTGGGCACAAAAACTTTACTCAGAAACTTTCTGAGTAAAGACTTGGCAAATAGGACTGAATCAAAATGTTTCTGCACAGCAGTGGACATAGCCAACAAATGGAAAAAGAAAAACAGCCTACAGAATGGGAGAAGATTTTACACATAAGACAATAGCCTAATATGCAGAATATACAGAGAACTTAAAAATATAAATCCTCAAAAATCCAACAATCTAATTAACGAATGCGCTAATCAGCTAAAGAGAGTCTTCTCAGAAAAAGTCTAAATAGCCAATCGACACATATTGAAAAGCTCAATATCTTTGGCCTTAAAGGAAATGCAAATCAAAACAACATTGAGATTCCACCTCACCCCAGTCAGAATGGCCTTTATTGAGGAAACAACAATAACAGATCCTATTTGTTTTCTTTCCAAAATCTTTTATGTTTGTCTTACTTTCTTTTCAGAGAGTTTGTCAGTTATTTCTCTGTATTTAGAGCGGAAGTAGACAAAATCTTGTGTTCTCAGAGCACCATCTTGATCCAATCTATAGAGCATTCATAGTTGAAATTTTGTTAAGAGCAATGAATAATGAAGTTATACATAAGACATGTTACAAATATTTTCAGAAGATTTTTTTAAAGTTCTGTAGCATTGGTATAATGCTTTGAACACATACAACATTTTCATATGAATTATCTGTGACTTTTGAACATAAAGCTAGTGTTCACATTGCTCTTTTTAAATGATGCCTAATATACGTTGGGTGATGTGAAACAAAAGTAAAAATATGGAATATGTGCCTTGCTCTGGAAGACAGCTCAAGTAATTTTTCTTTTGGGCACTGATTGGATGCGGCATCTAGGACAGATTAAAAAAGAGAAAGACTAGATTCAGCCAGACCAGAGAAGTGGTCCCTTCGATAATCTAAGCACTAACTAATGAGACCCAGGGTTTCAGTGCAAACAGAATGGACATGAAGGTACACATGAAAGAAATATTTCCAAGAAACTCATGACAGGTCAAAATGAAATGTTGGCTAAGAAGAGAAAATTAAAGAGAACACCGGTTTTCAGTGTCACTCTAAGGCATCAACTATGCAGACAGAAAGCTCAAATGAAGTGATCCCCTCCCCCCAAGTATACACACTCACACTAGTGCCTTACAACTGTTGCATTAAGCCCTGAATTCAGTATAAGGTGATTTCATTTTGGACCCCATCCAGGAAAGTTTATTCCTGGAAGTCCTAGAAGAATTTCATTGCCACATAAGTTTTCATTTACTCCATGGTTGTGCAACTGATATGTAATAAGAGAATCATGAGTAAGGCTTCAATGTATTTGTCTGCGTTAGAAATTAGCACAAAGACCTGCAATTGGGAGGAAATATGGGCAACACTGTACAGCCACATTTGTGAGAAGAATGTGGATAAAATGTAGAGCGTGCCTTGTGCATTGGTTCTGACTTCGTTTAGTTTATGTTCAGATCTCCAAGAAACAACATTACCATGATACTTTTTTGTAGTAGGATGACCTGATTAAAAAGGTTTGGAGCTAGCTGCCTGTGGGACGGGAGATATTTTTGGACTTCTCAGTTAGATTCCTGGAACCATTCTGTTTTCAGCCTGGCCTGGCTTGACCTCCTCTTTCAGACTTTGGAAAAATAAATACCTACAGGTAAGGAAGGAGAGGAAAGGGGTGAACCAGCAGGGTGCAAGGCTGCATCTGACTCCAGACCCCCAACAGATTTGTGAGCACATTAGCTTTGCCCTTTTAAGCATTGTCGTCTGCCTCCCTTCCCCATGGGGTCTCACAAGTTTCTGGCTTTGATTTGCTAGTTTATACGAAACACCAAGGGGAGATGCTGTGGAATAGAACTTCCCTGGCACATTCATTGGACTCAAATACTGCTTTTTTATTCACCTTGGCAAAAATGTTCCTCCTAAAAGTAACTTCTCCTTTCTAAACTTCTTTAAAAATAATTTTCCTTTCCATAGATGAATATTTTGCTGCAGCATTTCGTTGAGCCTGAGGTTTTGGGGGAGGAAGTTAGAACTAGTATCTCTGTAGTACTGTGAAGTCCCTTTCTGAGTGCCAACAACCAACATCTGTACTCAGAATAATTCCTTCTTAAAGAAAAGCGTTTCAGTGACTGAGAGGCAAGGCTCATGCGGTCTAACCTACAACTCAGGAAATCAGGACTCCATGTCCTAACCAACTTTCCCAGCAATTCATGTCAGCCCATGGTAAATGATGACAAGGTGTGTGGGCATCAGCATCCATCCTAGAGCTGTGCAGTAGAAAGCAAAAGAACTTAGCCTTTTCCTGACTCATTCATTGTTCATAGTTGGGCTTTGGTCTTTTTTTTAAAGTAATTTATCTCTCTGCTTTAGCTTTCTCAGTGGAAGATTCATAAGAAAGGCAATTTGGAGGTCTTTATTCAGGGGGGGGGGTCTGGTCGTGGGGCCTGAACTCTGGGCCTGGGCGCTGTCCCTCAGCTCTTCAGCTCAAGGCTAGCGCTCTACCACTTGAACCACAGCACCACTTCCGGCTTTTTTCTTTTTGCTTAGGTGGTGCTGAGGAATCGAACCCAGGGCCTCATGCATGCAAGGCAAGCGCGCTACCACTGAGCTACCTTCCCAGCTCCTTGGAGGTCTTTTGTAAGAATTACTCTGACATGGAAATGTTCAGTGGTGCTGGGTGCTAGTGATGTATGCCTTTAATCCAAGCTACTCAAGAGGCTGAGGTCTGATCTGAAATTTGAAGCCAGCCCAGAGCAGAAAAGTCTGCTAGTCTCCATCTCCAATTAACTAGCAAAAGGCTAGACTGGAGATATGGCTCAAGTTGTGGAAGACTAGCCCATGGGTGAGAAAATGTGAGGCCTTGAGTTTGAGCCCTGGTACTCGTATTAGGGGGAGAAGTTTGAGTGTATTCCTGTTGGTGGATATCTAAAATGCAAATATACACCTTAAATTATAAATGTAAGGGCTACCTTGCAGTAATAGTGAAGGAAACTTGTCCACAGAGACCAAGTTGAGTTCTAGCGTTTTAACCGTCTGATTGAGGTATTTAGCCACAACAATTATCTACTGTAAAACAAAGGATTTAGATCCCCCTCTTCCAGCTTCTAAGTGCCTATTACCATTTTCCATGGACCTTTTTGTCTAGAGCTTGTTCACAAGAGTCATCTTCTCCAGGGCAAAAGGTAGGCGCAGATGTTCCCAAGGCACGTAGGATGAGACCAGACCCAGTGATTTAGATGTTTTGAAATTTGTGGAAGAGAACTGTGTGAAAAACAGAATTACGTGGGGAGAGAAACGGGGAGAAGGGAAGGGAATGGAAGGGAAGGAAAGGAAAGGGGAAAAGGGGAAGAACAGGAAAATCTTACTAAAGAAGAGAGGGATGGGAGGCTGAAACAAGAAACATGGAGCTGCTAGTAGCCAGTAGTTCTCAATCTTGAGCGTTCATTAGCGTCACTTGAAGAGCTGTTAAAACAGACTATCAACCCTCTTTTCAGAGTTTCAGATTCAGTGGGATTGGTGTAGTGCATGAATGTTTGCATTTCTAACAAGTTCCCAGTGAAAGCTGTCAATTCCCAGGGCCTCACTCCGAGTCAATATTCCAGGTCATGCTTTCCTTTTTAGGGGGTGTAGCCTAAAAACTGGATATTTCCATTACAAAACAGACTAAACTAATAAAGGATTAAATGAGTCATTGTCTTTTTACTTGGGGGATAATTCCTGCCCTGGGGTTTTGGAAGGGATTGTCACATGAGACAGGGGTGACATCATTTCCCTAACAGAAAGGTGGGCAGGCATTCATCTCTTCTCTCCTGCCATCCAGAGAACAACAGAAAGCAACATTTGTCATCCATTATTTTTTTTTAACAGCTATTCTCTTACTATGTCCACTTACTTTTCTTGAAGCCAGGTAACTAGCAAAGAAAGACCAACAAAACTCTATCTACTCATGGAACTTATTTGTATTTGTATTGATCATCTGATCTCACCTTATCATCCAGAACACTCATATCTGGCTGAGACTAGATAAATCAAACAGAAATTACAGTAGATCTGGAGGCTGGAGTTTGAATTGGGGAATGTGTATTGCAAATGCTCTGTTCTTCACCTAGTGCTAAATCATGTGATACTAATCTTAAGGTCAGTAATTCAGAGGCAGGAGAACCATCCTGTGGGCCCCTAAACTACCATTTTGGCTTTTGGGATACTGCTCTCTGGCCTGTAATGCCCACCGCTGTACTCACAAGAAAATTAGGCCCTGTTGGGTCTGGGAAGGTGGCTCAGTGGTAGAGCGCTTGCCTTGCATGCCTCAGGCCCTGGGTTTGATTCCTCAGCACCGCATAAGCAAAAAAGAAAAAAAGCCAGAAGTGGCGCTGTGGCTCAAGTGGTAGAGTGCTAGCCTTGAGCTGAAGAGCTGAGGGACAGCACGCAGGCCCAGAGTTCATGCCCCACTACCGGACCCAAGAAAAAAAAAAAAGAAAATTAGGCTCTGTGTTTGCTCAGATAAACGTAGTGACCTCTATGGCCACAGGTGACAGTGAGAAGTACTAGGCCAAAACTTCTGCAGTTCCTCTCAGCATCCCCACCCTGCTTTCCAGGGAAATGTGCAGGCCAACTTTCATTTGTAAATCAAGCACATGAGCTTTAACTCCTGCAGAAATTTCCTTTTACAGCTGTGTTTTGTCATTTATAGAGCAATATTTAACTAGCGTGTTTCTATAAACAAAGAGCTGAGGTAAAATTACAAAGAGACTAAACCAAAATGTACACAAACAAATGCAACTTAAAATTAAGAAATACGGAACCTATCAACCTGAAATCAAGAAATGTTGAAGCTGGGGTCAAACTTACAGAACCAGTCAAGCACAGGTAACAGCTCAATGTTGAAGGAGGAGTAACTCAGCAGTTAGTAGGCCATCAGTATAACCTATTTCCTCTCTTAGTCAGAGAGAAGCTGACAAAAGGACAATCTTGAAGTGTTTCTTCAATGACTCTGAAATAAGTCATAAAACTCCATTTCTGTTTTGTCAAGTTATGTATTTTTATTTGTTGGCAGTACTGGGGTTTGAACTCAGGCCTTGTACTTGACAGACAGCTACACTACTACCTACTACTGCTGCTGCTACTACCACTACTACTACACTTTCCCAGCCATGTTTACTTTAGCAATTTTTCAAACAGGGTCTTGAATTTAGGCCCAGTCATTCCCCTGAAGCTGGCACACCGGGCATACCACCCAACTTTTTTTGTTGGTTAAAATGGAGATCTCTCTTTAAAAAAAAGTATCGTCACGGTGATGTACAGAGTGGTTACAGTTACGTAAGTCAGATATTAAGTACATTTCCTATTGAATATGTCACCGGTTCCCTCATTCTCTCCCAGTTTTTTTTTCCTCCCAACTTTCCTCCCCACCAAGTTGTATAGTACATTTCCAACGTTCACTGCTTTGTTCCATAGTCTCTATGCTTCCCCTTCCTCTCCCCAAACCAGATAAACTTATATATAAGACAAAGGGTACAGAAATAAAAAACGGACAGAAGGGAATACACCAAAGAGAAAAGGAAAAAAGAAGAGAAAAAACAAGAACTGCAAACAGTGCAATAAAAAAAACCTTAGTTCCATTTCTTGGAGTTAATTTCAATAAGCATCATATTATATGATCTTATGCATATGGCTATTGAGCCCTTGTAATCCTCTCCTAAGAATCTCCTTCTTTGTTCTCACTGTGTGAATGTTTAGACTGCTGTTTAATTAATCATTTCCAGCTATAATTATTTGTGCTTTACTATCCATGAGGTTTACTTATAGGTTTATAGGCATATTAATAATATTCATTAATAATCCTAATTATTAATAATTAATAAAAATAAGAATTCTATTTGTTACACATTAGGGAAACCATGTAGCTTATGTTTCTTTGGGTCTGGTTTATTTTACTTAGTATAGTTTTTCCCAAGTCTTTCCATAAAATGGAGATCTCTTAAACATTTTACTCTGACTGGCCTCTAACTGCAATCTCCTAATCTCTGCCTCCTAGTAGCTAGACTGAGGCAGTAGTCACTATGCCGATCTTGAAGTTTTGATATTAAATTTACATAGGTAAACTTACCAATGTGGAGAATATTTGGGGGCACTAAGAGGCACTGTTAAGGGTTAAGTATTTGAAGCATTCTTTCTAGTAAAGGCCATGTGAAGGTAGGGGCAGGAGATCTGGAACTCAGGTGGAGATTGGTGTTGCTTTCAACCTTGGGTTTTAATTGCCCAGTGCTCCGATTGCAACATGGAAGTACAAAGTACAAGGCAACCAGTGTGAGAATCATTTATCTCCTCAGAGCTCCAATACAAGCGATGAGTTGGTCTTCTTTGTAGTTTAAGGATTGAGAGTAGTAAGTGGAATAGGCATTGGGCTAGGAAAAAAGACCTTTATTTTGTTTGGTGACTCTGACATCATCTGTGTGACCTTAAGAAAGTCCACTAGCCTATCTTTTTTTTTCTGTAACGATTCACGTAAAAGAATCTATTTCATGTTTTATGATCCCCTTGAAAACAGCTACAGTTGGGAGCCCTTTAAGTTGGCTGTCTTATGTGAGCACAGAGCAGCCTAAGTAGCAATATCCAGGTCCTCCCTTTTCTCCTTCTACCTGTGGCAGGAATGCTAGTAAATTAGGGAAGTAGGGATAGGATGTTGTGAGTCCTCTCCAACTGATCTCAGAAGTTAACATGAAACCCAGTCTACTACACTTCTGTTTATACTCAAGTCCTCTCCAACGGGGGGCACAGTGGACAAAAGAAGATTCTTCCTTTCTTTCTTTCCTTTCTTTCTTCCTTCCTTCCTTCCTTTCTTCTTTCTTTCTTCCTTCCTTCCTTCCTTCCTTCCTTCCTTCCTTCCTTCCTTCCTTCCTTCCTTCCTTTCTTTCTTTTTGTGTTTTAAAATATTTTATTAAATGCATAATAAATAATAAATGAGGAATTAATGAGCTTGCTTTCTTTCTTTTAACAAACATTCTTACCACTGAAGTGTTTCTTTCTGCATTCTTTACCCACTCCAAGCTGTTTTTGGTTGTTCACTTTAAACCCAATTTCACCAGCATCAAAGCATTTTGGGGGTAGGTAAGACCTTAGCTGTTTGTCCTAATCCTGTACCCCTAGAGATGGTCTTACACATGGGATCAAGGTGAGGGTATTTTGCTTCTTAAATATTAGTGAAACCAGTCTCTTCCAAGAATGTCTTCTAATCCCCTGAAGGCTATTTACATGAGTGAAGACTGTTGTACAAACAGGACCCCACAGCCTGTCAGTCAGAGCCCTGCTGGCTTCACATCACAGAGAAACCAGAAGTGTGAGTTAAATGATCCCAGCAGTCATTTAACCTCTGGGTCTGGAAAAATCCTGACTCAGAGAGTTATTTGGGAGGTGAGATTGAAGACTCCTTTGGTTAAAAATCTTGAAGTGCTTCAAACCAAAGTGAGTAAAAGTAGCAGATAGGACTGACATTGATAACTTACTATGTGCCAGTAGATCTGCTAGTAATCCCTAGAGCAACTTAATATGTGGAGACTTGTTATTCTGCTTTTACATTTGTAGAAACTGAGGCACAGAGAAAATAATCTCAACCAAGCTCCCAGAACTAGTAAATGTTAGCATTCAATTTGTTTTCAGATTAAACGTTCTCATTCATATTATACATGATCCTATGGAAATATACTTCCTATAGCAGTAGCAGTATACTTTGGTATAGATACTTTCTATTGAGTAATACCTATTAAGTCTAAAGCTAATTAATTAATGCAGTAACTCCCCTTACTAGTGTTCACCTTAAGAAAGGGCACCTACTCATTTACCATCATGCACTGGTTTCATCCGTGTATTAGTGAAAAAATAATTATTCATAAGGACACACATGGATGAATAAGCAACGGTGTATGCATCCCATAGAATACATAACTATTTAAAAAGAATGAAACAAACAATACAATACTACTTATATAAAGACAACAACAAAAATACTGTATCTATTTACTGTACCTATATGATCAAAAAGATCATATCTAGAATACTACCAGTAGTTCTTTCAGAGAAAGGGAAGAAAGGGAGATAGTAAGAGTGGTAACCAGAGGAACTCTGCTCTTATCTATAAATTGTTCATGGTTTTTAAAAATATTATTTTCATTTTCATACTGTGAAAATAGAAATTGAGAGATGCATAGACAGATAGTAATTAATTAAACATGTTTTTCATGTAGAAGTTCAATGCTAAAGAAATCCTCAAGAGGGCTGGGAAGGTGGCTCAGTGGTAGAGTGCTTGCCTTGCATGCATGAGGCCCTGAGTTCGATTCCTTGTATCACATAAGCAGAAAAAAGCTGGATGTGACACTGTGGCTCAAGTGGTAAAGAACTAGCCTTAAGCTGAAGAGCTGAGAGACAGCACCCAGGCCGAGTTCAGGCCCCATCACACACACACACACACACACACACACACACACACACACACACACACACA
>NW_012267266.1:6432221-6440654 GCF_000151885.1 Dipodomys ordii
CACACACACACACACACACACACACACACACACACACACACACACACACAGGCATTTGAAAATATAAGATGTTGGAGTCAGAAGGGACTATAGAGATTTTCTGGTCTAACCAGCATGTTTTACTAATTAAAAAAATTAAAGCTCAAATGTTTGTGTAGTGTGTCTAAGATCTTACAGAGAGTCCTTAGCAAAGTGAGGCTGGGATTGAGCCCTTGACTCTGAAAATGCACACTGCACCTTGAGCTTGTGAACTCATGCCCCGTGGGCAGGTGAACCATTATGAGGTACTGCCGGAAAGAGCCCAGAGCCTGGAGAAAAGAGGGTGGAAAGGAAGGAAGGTTGATTCACCAGTACTTAGTTGTATGAGCTTTAACAGTCCAGGAGAGATGATGAGACCCCCAAATCAAACAGCTTTTCACCAGATTTTTCCAGACTCTGTGACAAGTCTCCCACATCCATATTCATGATGAAGGAGAGTGTTTCTATATTTGAAACTACATTTTTTTTATTTGTTTTGGGTGGCTGTGTGGCTTGGATTTTTGTTTTTGATTCTTCCTTGAGAATAAAAGAGAAAGAGGGAAAAAAAAATCCTACATTGCTTTCAGCTTGTGAAGCCTCCCCAGAGGTGTGAGATATAAACACAGTCTGTTTCCTGTGTGGCTTTCCCAAGGGCACTGAAAAATGTGATATTTAATTGGCTGTTCCATGTCTTCAGTTCCCTGTAAAGCAGCAGACACAGTCATGAAACAAGAAAGAGCATCTGTGCCTGAATCAGGGGGAACTGAAACTGCTCAGGAGAAAAGAGCAGCTTGTAGGGCACTTCTGACCTCGGAAGGGCACCTGCAAGCTTGTAGGAACCTTAAGGAAAGCAACCAAACAAACAGGATTTAAGATTGTTGGGAGGAATCACCGTTGTTGCCTCCTCTTATGCTCCCCACCCCTTCCCTACAGTTCTAGTTCGGCTATTTCGGCCTGTGCCCTTCTTATTTTCATAGGCAGGAATAGTAAAACTTGTAACGTACTGAAAACTTGTTTTTATTTAAATTGCTTTGTAACTTTATTTCTTTGTCATTGACTTTACTTTTCAGGGCAGTTTTAGATTTCTAGAAAATCTGAAGGGAAATGCTCTTGAGTGCCCATATAAAATCCTCCTCAAAACTGTAATAAGTGTAACTCTTACTATAATTGATGAGCCAGAATTGAATTCCTCAGTATTCCATCTTTACCTCTGATCCCTGGAATCATTGATCTTTCCACTGTCTTTATGATTTTGCCTTCCTCAGAATGCCTTTGAGTTGGAATTATACAGGGTACATTTATTTTTAAAATAAGAGTTATTGAGTTTAATTCCATTTTAGGTATCTAGAGTTTATACTGGAATTTGAACTCAGTCTTATGCTCTCACTCATAGCTGGCCTTCTACTACTTGGGCCATGCCTCCACTTCTGGCTCTTTTCTGATTAATTGAAAGTAAGAGTCTGGGGGATTTGTCTGCTCAGACTGGCTCAGAATCATGATTCTCAGTTCTCACACCTAAGAGTATAGGTGAACTACAAATGCCTGGCTAGTGTCTCTGAATTTTAACAAGTATGTGTGATAGTATAATCACCAACACAAACATGATATAAAATCTTCCTGCTACCAAAAAAGGAGCCTCCTCATGCCTTTTGTATTAATGTTTCTATGAACACTTTCAATCATCACAGCAATCCTCAGAGGAAGGTACTACTCCTATGTCATCTTTACAATGAGAAATCTACATGCAGAGAGGTATAGTGATTTCCTCAAGGTGACACAGTAACAAAAGTGTTAGAGTCAAGATTTGAATCCTGGTGATTTGATTCAAAAGCCCCAAATCTTAATTTTTGCTTGTAATATCTTAAAATCTTGTTTGCAAACTTCAAAAAATTGTATATTGAATCACAGGACATCTAGAATGTAAGAAATAACTTCTGAATTTGCTAGTAAAATGCATATGTTGACCCGTAGGCTTTCTCAAAGGTCTCATAAGGATGGAACTGGAAACCAGGATTCCCAACTTTCAATATGGCTTCAGTAGGATATGCTTTGCTCAAAGTTTCGACAGATAAAAAGGAAAATAGAAAACATGGTATATGTGTACCACAGTATGGCTAGAGGCACAGCGGTGGGCCCCAGTGCAAGTCAGCCTGAGGCAAAAGAAGCTAGAACCTAGACACAATAGGTCAAATAAAGCTAGATTGTAGACATCAGAGGGAAATGACACCACCTGATACCTGTCTTCCACGTTTCAGACAACAAAACCAGGTTGAGGTAGTCCCCTGGAGTCAGACACACAAGGATACAAATACTATTTAACTCTATTCCCTGCTTCCTTGCTAAACCATTGTCCCCAGGGCAATCATCTGCGATTTGTTTGTCTTTGTCAGGAAGAAGGGAGGGAGAAAACATGTGCTCAAATTGGGGGGAAGGTGAAGCCCATATGTAGCCCATGTTTGTTTCTCCTCTCATAATTTACTCAAGAGTAACTCCAACTCTGTACTTTCCTGTCTAACAGTATGTCAAAAAAATTTTTTTAACAGTACTGTGAATTGAACCGCAGGGCCTTGCGCATGCTAGACAAGCACTCTACCATTTGAGCCATGAACCCAGACCTCAGATTGCTATTAGAAAAGTTTCTAAAATGTCATTCCTCTGCTTAAGGCTTTCCTTGGCTCCTTAATTATTTCAGGATAAAAGTCCGCAACTCTAAAGATAGCTAAGCCTTTACGATTAGAACATTTGAACTCAATTCTCTTTATTGCTGCTTCTCACAGGGTGGGCTGCACCTTACAGCCCTTCCTTATTTATTTTATCCAGTTGACTGGAATGTAGGGCCTTTTCCTTGTGCTTCTGAGGTATTGAATCCCCCTGTTTCCTCCTTCTGGCATGCTTCCCTCTTTGGTTGGAATTCCTACACCTTTCTGTATTGTCCATTGCAATGTTTTCCTCACTAGTCCAGAGCTATGTTCTGTCTGTATTTCTATATTCCAGAAGAGCCTTGCAGGTCTTGTATACTACTTATGCACATCTGCTTTGTAGTGTTTGGCCCCTGTGTGTTGCCCCCCAAATGATCAGTTTCTTGAGGAAAAAGATTCTCTTATCCAAATGTGTGCACTCAGAGGTTAGCCCCAGATCAGAGCAAGGTAGGAGATCCGAAAGTATTGCTTGAATGAAACAAGGAATAACTCTTATGAGAGAAAGATGCAAAACACTTTTATTTCCTGCCTACTTACTATTGTTTCTGAAGCTCAGGCTCCACTGCCTCATAATAAGAAACTTTTTCCCTCTGCTGACGAATGGCAAAGAAAATGAATTACTTTGACAAGGAACATTTAAGTGCAGCATTCATCTTACATTCTGAAACATTATTGGATGTCATGATTCTATGGCTTAGAGTTAGTTGGATTGTTTTTGGCAATCTCCATTTGAAGAAAGAGAAAATTGCCTATTGTAAAGGAAGCATCCACAACCCACTATTTAGCCTAGCTGTAAGAGCTTATTTGCTCATTACCATGGCAACCACCAGTGCACCACTGCACTGTAGTATACTTGTCTAGACAGCACCAACTTCATCAGTACTTCTTCTTTTGTATGCCTGATTCTAAACAGGCAGGTGTGTATCCACTGTAGTACTGAGAGAGAAAAGTTTTTTTTCTCTCCACGTGGGCAAGTGAGTGTTGAAAACATCCTGTGAGCATCTAAATGGGCAACATTACAATCTGTACTAACTGCAGAGTGTTAGTGTTAGTCTGTATTTTTCTTTTCTTTTTTTTTAAATAAATTCTTACTAGAAATAAAAAACTAGAAATATGTCCATATGGCCTGCCAACTGAGTCTAAAAATAGTTGATGTGAAAGGAAGATCTCACTAACTTTTGAATTTTTTGGCAAATTAAGAATTAAAATGTTGCTTTAATTGTATTCTTCTCCTTGTCACCAGTATATAGACAAAATATCAAATACATATTCAGAGTGATAAATATGGTACTTACTGATGCACTAAATTTCCAGTGGAGGAATTTGGGTAGGACCAAACCAATAAGATCTAGTAAGTTCAGTCCTACTGAACCGCAGGGTCCTGGGATGCCTGAGGCAATATACTTCCTGGATTTTTCTTGGTCTTAAGCCTATGACAACGCAGGAAAATCTACTAGCAAAAGTCCCCCAGAAATGTCTTGAAATGGAAGAACTCTAAAGGCATATCTACCTTCCTCTTAGATCTTGCACAGCTATTTCAGATGACCTGCTGAGTTGACTAGTTTTATGGATATAAATAGAAACTTTGAATTATAGTTGTGCATATAGTTGAATATGTAACTGGTAATTGCATATATGTAATTTATTCTAATTTGCTAGTAAATAACTGGAGTCAACTAGGGACATTTGGCCCAAGCCTCACATTCACCAAGGCCATCAAATTTAGAAATTTGACCTTGTCTTTAAACAAG
Organism: Dipodomys ordii; assembly: GCF_000151885.1. Classification (NCBI taxonomy): domain Eukaryota; kingdom Metazoa; phylum Chordata; class Mammalia; order Rodentia; family Heteromyidae; genus Dipodomys; species Dipodomys ordii. The sequence goes on from NW_012267266.1 coordinate 6,436,690, forward strand.
GATATACAAATAGTTGGACACAGGCTGACAGGATTGGAACCAGATGGCATTCATCAGACAAACTTTCAACTTAGATCCATTACTGGACCATAATACTTTGAAGAGCATTACAAATTACTGTATTATAAACACCATTATTATTGCACAAAGAATATAGCTTTATCATATTGATTTTACGTGTATAAAAATGATTAACCTGTTAAATATAATAGTTAGCATGTGCTATGCACTGAATGGTTCACTCTTCCCTTAATTTGTATGTTGAAACTCTAATTCTTAAAGTGGTGGTACTCAGAGGTGAGGCCTTTGGAAAATAACTGGGTTAAATTAGTTCATGAGAGTGGAGCCTCTGTGATAATATTAATTTCCTTATATAAAGAGATGGGGCCGGGAAGGTGGCTCAGTGGTAGAGTGCTTGCCTTACATGCATGAGGCCCTGGGTTCAATTCCTCAGCACCCCATAAGCAAAAAGAAAAAAACCGAAGTGGTGCTGTGGTTCAAGTGGTAGAGCGCTAGCCTTGAGCTGAAGAGCTGAGGGATAGTGCCCAGGCCCAGAGTTCAGGCCCCACAACTGGACCCCCCCCCAAAAAAGAGAAAGAGACATGGATCTTTCTGCGTGTGTGTACACACTAAGGAAAGGTCATGCACAGACATAAGGAGGACAAAGGATCTTACTAAGAGTCTGGCTGGGCTAGCTCCCTGATCTCAGACATCTAGTCTTCAGAATTGTGAGAAATAAATAGTTTTTGAAGCCTCCAAGTCTGTGGTATTCTGGTCCAGCAGCCTGGACTAAGGCAATATATAAAAATATAAGTCTGTCATGTCGTCATTTAACATATATTTATATATAGTTTAATGGAACTGAAAAGGCTTAGCTCCTTTCTATAGCTGTCATGCCTTTCAGATCAAGCATCATCTTTTCTAGTGTTTGGTCCTCTAAATCTTTTTGTTGATTTTATGTCATCCAGTTGATACTTAAGAAAACATTAACTTAATGAATGCGTGCATGAATGAGTGAATGATGGATGTGAATAAAATTAAAAAATTTGTATTTCTAACTCAGTTCTTATAAATCTGTCTTAGACCTAGTTAAGCTAATGAAGCAAATTTTGTATACAAGGAGCAGACCTAAGCAAAATATAAATTTTTTATATTATGTCACTGAACTGTTAAGCTAGAGTCTCAGAGAAGAACGCTAAAATATCACTGGTTAGGAAAATTGAATTTACTGAACTTCAAAATACTTTTTAGAGACTAAAGTCTCAGGGAGTGACATTATCAGGAGAGCAGATTAGGGGTTTCCAGGGTTCATTCCTTCACAGAAACATCAATTAACAAGCACCATCCATGCATGAAATTGCCATTATAAGAACAAAGGACTCCAGACAAGAAATTATGGCATTGGTGTAGTGAATTAAGGAAAAAAATCACACTGAGAGGATAGGAAGAGTAAATGCAAATTTACATCACCTGCATCACCCATCTTCCAGGCCGTGCGAGGAGAGATAAACCAGGTGTCAGTGGTTCATGCCTGTAATCCTAGCTATTCAAGGAGGCTGAGATCTGGGAATACTAGTTCAAAACCAGACTTGGCATGGAAGCCCATAAGAATCTTATCTTCAATAAAGCACCCAAAAAAGCTGGAAGTGAAGATGAAGCTTAAGTGTAGAGCACTAGCCTTCAATAAAAAGCTCCAGGGAAATGCTCAGGCCTGAATTCAAGCCCCAGGAGGAAGGAGGGTGACCTACTCCTAGACCATAGGAGTAGGCCTGTCTTTTTAGACCCTAATGCTTGGCTGGCTGCTGAAGTCCCCCAAAATACCTAGAGGACCTAGGCTCCCTTTCTACACCAGTACAAGATTGGCTCAGAGTTTGCCCAGGCTCCCAATCCTATGTATTCAAGTTTAAGATACATCTGTAGACCAAATTCTAGGTCTGTTCTAGCCCATTCTGATTATCAGGCCATCCTCTATGTATCTATATACCAGGCAAGTCAGCCCAAGGACTCCAGCAGCAAGCCTACCTATAGACCTTCATCAGTTAGTCAAAATCTCTTATTATAGGCTGACTGGTGAAGAACTTTTTCTGCCTATAGACCAAAAGAGGTGCTTACTTCTTCAAATACTCAAGACACCAATATAAGACCTCAATAATCATTACTAATCATGATCAGAGTCTCTAACAGTTAATTTGTTGTGGATTGGATTGAGAGATGCTTAGAAAACTTGAAGTCACCCTTCTGTGGGTGTGTATGAGGGTGTCTTCAGAGATGATTGGCATGGGTCAGCCTTCCCCAAATATGGGTGACACTATTTAATAACTGGCTTTCCACTGTGTAAAAAAGTTGGGGGAAAAAGTAGAAGCAGGGAAAAACTCACCCATGTGTGCAGTTTACTCTCAGGAAGTATGCTATGGGTTGCTACTCTCATCCACATTTTTCTTTGAATGTGAATTTATATACGTGACTTTCTGAGGAAAGTGTTAAGTCTTGGACTTGGCTCCATCATGAATCTATTTTTAGTAGCTACTGTTTCCTTGGCTGTGAGACTATCCAATTTCTGATCCTGAATGCCTATCAAGTCTTTTACAATTAGGTATACATTCCATTGGTTCTGTTCCTCTAGAGAAACTTGGCTAATACAAGGACCATGAATAGAATGAAAAAGGAATAAAATAAGGCACCAGGAACATACCCTAAAGAAAGGAATACCCATAAACCACTCAACAAAGTAAAAATAATCATCTTAAAGAAGTTCAGTGAGCTGTGAGAATATATATATAGTATTATATATCTGTATATATTGTTTATATATAAATATTAATGAAATAGATATTGAATAAAGAAATAGAAATCATAAATCTAGTGATAGTGCAATGCATCTGTAGTCCCAGCTGCTTTGGAACCTGAGGCAGGCTCCTGAGTCTAGGAGTTCAAGGCTAGAATTAGGGAATATATAGTCTCTTGTCTTTTTGCTCTGTAGGCAGGGTCTCACTGTGTGTCTACAGGCTGGTCTCAAATTCAATATGAAGCTCAGTCTGGCCTATAGCAGTTTGAATGCTAGGATTATAGACATGTTCCACACTTGGTTTAGATAATGTCTTTTTTAAAAAAGTAGGAAAGAGGTAAAGGAAGAGTAACCCAACTGAGGTAGGCTTAGGTAGGAAGATCTTCAAGTCTGAGGTTAGTCAGAATACATGGAGAGATACTGACTCTAAAAGAAGCTACAAACATTTTGTTTTCAGACTGAAAAGTACATATTTATAAATGAAAAAAAAAATCTTTAGAATGATAAATCATTGTCTTTGGGAAGACATGTGAGATAGAAACTTGTATATAATCAAAATATGCACCAAAACCTCCCAAATCTGCTCAAATCCACTAAATCACAGAGGAAGAGCAAGAGAGTAGAAAGGAACAAAGAAGAACTGGTAATAAAATGATCAATCAAGTGACAATAATAAACCCTTACCTATTAATAATTTCCTTTAAACATAAATAGGTTTAGATTTTCGAATCAAAAGGTATACAGTGGTTGAATGGCTTAAAAATGATCCAAAGTTAAGTGCTGTTGAGGCACACAACTGAGGATTAATCATGGATCAAAGCCAGCGAGGGCAAAGTCCAAAAGACTCTTATCTCCAGTTAACCATCAACAAGCCAGGAATAGAGAGCTGTAGCTCAAGTTGTAGAGCATTATCCTTGAGTGAAAAAGTTCAGGAACTGCATCCTGGTCCTGAGTTCAACCCCAGGACACAAACACACACACACACACACACACACACACACACACACAACTGTATGCTACTAACACCTGATCACTTAATCTTTTTTTTTATTGTAAAGATACCATACAGAGGGTTACAGTTACATGAGTGAGGTAATGAGTACACTTCCTCTTGAACATTGTTACCCCCTCCATTGTTTTCCCCCTACCATCCCCTCCCTTCCTCCCTTCCCCGAGGTTC
>NW_012267266.1:6445937-6460938 GCF_000151885.1 Dipodomys ordii
GAACAGTTCCCAGTTTTAGTGGGTCCTGTGGTCCGGGTGTTGGGGTAGGGAGTCTTGGTCAGGGTCTGGGGATTCCCTCCAGCTCTGGTCTCCCTTGAGGGATACACTGTCCCCTGTGGGGTACTCACCCTGGAGCTGGTTGTTTCTGTGTGGTGTAGGTCGTCAGTTGTTGTTGCAATCCGAGTTCAGTTGGGGTGGTCGCGGGCTGGGTTGGGCGGTGGTGGCTCTGTGTGATTCTTTTCTGTCTCTGCCTCTGTCGCAGCTGTCAGGTCAAAAGTGTCCACCCTCAGGCGGCTTCTTCGCGGGTTGTGATCTGCAGGCAGCCCCCTGTGCCTCTGGGGCCGGGCGGCCCTGCCAGGTCATTGCGATCGCGATCAGGTGGGTGGTCTGCCGACAGGTTCCTTTGTTGCGGCTTTGGCGGGATGGAGCCTCTCTGCTCCGGTGGAGAGTGAGGGGTGGGGTGGGATCCTCATGGATACTCCCAGCTGGTAGGTTTCACTGTTCCTGGACATCCGCTGTTCTGAAAACCGGTACCTGGTGATCTGCAAGCGGCCCCCTGTGTCTCTGGGGCTCCGGCAGCCCCCGCCGGGCAGGCTGGCCGGCGGCTTGGCGCATTGCTGCGTGGCCAGTAAAGGTTGGGGGAGGGGTCTTTGCTTTTCTCTGTTCTGAAATTCTTCTTTTCCTCTCTTTTTTTGTTATTTTCCGCCTCTGGTTTTTCTCTGAGTGTTCGTCTTTTTGTTGTTGTCAGTCTCTTGGGGAGATTAAGCGTTGGAACTCGAACTCTCTTTTTGGTTGGAGAGAGATGTGGCGTTTCCCTACTGCCCCGTCACCATCTTGGTCCCCCCTGATCACTTAATCTTTAAGAACACAATACCTTTCTTTAAGAATTGCTGTGTGGCAAAGATAAATCAGTGTTTGGGCTGCCTAAAAAGTATTAGTCAATGCCAGGCACTGGTAGTAAACACCTATAATCCTAGCTATTCAGGAGGCTGAGATCTGAAGATCACAGTTCAAAGTTAGAAGTGAGACTGGTTGTAAGAATGCCCATGAAACTCATCTCCAATTAACTACCAAAAAAATGTCAGAAATGAGCTGTGGCTCAAAGCTATAGAGCACTAGCCTCAAGCACAAAGCTCAGGGACATTGTCTAGTCCCTCAGTTCAAGTCCCAGGGGGCGCGCGCGCACACACACACACACACACACACACACACACAAATTTTCTGTTGCCAGGTACAGGTGTTTCATGCCTGTAACCCTATTATTCAGAAGGCTGAGATCTGAAGATCATATCCAAGCAGGAAAATCTGTAAGACTCTCTTTTTTTTTTTTTAGTCTGGTCGTGGAGCCTGAACTCTGGGCCTGGGTGCTGTCCCTCAGCTCTTCAGCTCTAGGCTAGCGCTCTACCACATGAGCCACAGCACCACTTCTGGCTTTTTTCTTTTTGCTTATGTGGTGCTGAGGAATCAAACCCAGGGCGGTGCTGAGGAATCAAACCCAGGGCCTCAGGCATGCAAGGCAAGCGCTCTACCACTGAGCCACCTTCCCGGCCCCTGTAAGACTCATATCCAATTAACCACACAAAAAAGCTAGAAATAGAAGTGTGGCTTAAGTGATATAGTGCTAGCCTTGAGAAAAAAAATAAGGCTCAGGGATATGCCCAGGCCCTGAGTTCAAGCCCCAGAAATGGTACAAAACAGACGTATTAGCTGTTAATATTCTAATTTAATATACAATCATTCATGCTTCCATGTGAATCCTTTAAAACTCTGATTACCCACTAAGGAAAAAATTCATGTCCTCACTCTTAAACAAACCTCTCTATTTAATTCTTGAATGGTGAGATTCCAGACTGAATGCCTCCTTCCACCAGAATTCAGAGCATTTTTCTCATCAAACCTCTTTCTACTTTTCTAGGCCTATCTGTGGACATAAATGCTGTCTGTCACAATGATATCAGTGTAAGAGATCACCTTTGTACTTGGCCTCCCCTCTTGTTGGTTCATCTTTTATTCTTACTATTGCTACAAAGATCAGTTTCTTTCTTTCTTTATTTTTTTTGTCAGTCATGGAGATTTAACTTGGGGCTTGAGCTCTGTTTCTGGGCAATTTTTTCTCAAGACTAGCGCTCTACCACTTTGAGCCACAGCTCCACTTCTAATTTTATGGTGACAAGAGTCTCATGGACTTTCCTGCCCAGGCTGGCTTTGAACTGTAATACTCAGATCTCAGTTTCATGAGAAACTAGGATTACAGGCATGAGCCACCAATGCCTGGCTAAAGATCAGTTTCTTTCAAGCATAATTTTAGTGGAAACTTTTGGTCATTGGAGGGATCCCTTGAAGGAGATAACAGGATCTTGATCTCTATTTTTTCTTTTTTGGCAACCAGGCCCTGAAATAATCAGCTGTGTCCTGCCATGTGCTCCTGCTTTGCTACAGGCCCAAGGCTACAAGACCAACAGATTGTGGTCTGAAAGTTTTAAAACTGTGTCCCCAAATAAACCTTTTCTTTTTCTTAACACTATGAGGCATATAATATGATGATATTATTCAACACTGGGCAAAATCATAGTTTGTACAAAAACACTGAGAATTTATGTTAATGAAATGGACCCGTTTTTTCCTATATCCTGGACTGGTAGGATTTTTCTTCTTTGGGAGTGTATAGGCCTGTCACCATGGTAGTGAAGGCAACCGTAACTGTTGGGTCAGTCACACTTCATTACAGTTTAATGACAGGAAGAGAAGGAAAAATATCTTGTCGTTTTAGTCGTATGGGAGAATTTTGGTAAGAACATACTGTGACTTGGCCAGGACATCTGCACTCTTAAGAAAACAATACAGAAAGCCAAAATATCCGTTTTATAGCTGATTTCAAAGAGCCAGTGCTCTGAGGAATGGTGTCCTTGGGTGTCATGTGGAAATATGGGCTGGGTAGGAAAGCACACATATTGAATCATGTCACCTCCTAGGATCTTGGTCATTGCTTGTACCTTGTTCCTAAGCAGAATGCATTGGGTCCTCCCTGGCTAGCCAGAACCAGACATATCACAGCCTTAGAGTCACATTGAATTTTTTAAAGACTCATTTGTCTCTCAGTAACATTGTTAACTATTAGGTAAGAACTTTTAAAATATCATTTGATATACTAGAGATGATGTATTTTATGACTTGAGAATTAATGCTGAGTATATTTTATTCCTCTAGCTCTGTTCTGTCCAATATGGCTGTTACTAGTTAACAAGCTCTTGGAATGTAGTTAGTCTAGCTGGGGGTGACCTATATCTATAACCCTAGCATGCAGGATGCTGAAAGCAGTACAATCACAAATTTGAGAACAGGAGAAGCAATACACTAAGACCCTGTCTTAATCACTGCCTTCCCCCAGAACTAAATGTAGTTAGTCTCAATTGAATATTCCTTAAGCATCAAATCAACGCTAAATTTAGAAGACATACTACAAATAAAGAGGATGTAAAAGTACTTCAGTAATAATTTTTATATGTTACATGTTAGTAATAATATTTTAGATAGGTTAATTTTTTTTTCTTGATGGTACTAGGGTTTGACCTCAAAGGTTCATGCTTGCTAGGCAGATACTATACTACTTGAGCTATTTGTGCTTGAGTCCTTTTTCAGGTAAGGTCTCATGCTTTTTGCTCAGGCCTTCCTGGCCTGTGATCTCCCTTTTTTTTGTCTCCTACAAAGCTGGGACACCTAGATTATTGAATTGAGATGGGCTTTTGCTAGAATTTTTTGTAGGGGCTGGCCTCAACAACCGCACTCCTGAGAGTGTTACAGGTATGAGCCACTATACTTGGTCCTCCACTTTTAAAATTATTACAAATAATTTCACTGTTTCATTTTACTTTTTAAATGCAGCTGCAAATGAGACACATGTATTTCTTCTGAGTAAGGCCGAAATCTAAAAATTGGGTATTTTCTGTAATCTAGAAATTAGATATTAAAGGCTTTTTTGTGTGTGTGAAAATACCACACGGAGGGGTTACAATTACATGGGCAAGGTCATGAGTACATTTCTTATCAAGCATTGTTACCTCCTCCTTTGTTTTCCCTTTCCTATCCCTTCCCATCTCCCCCTCCCCACGTCCCCCTTCCCCACCTCCGGCCAAAGTTGTAAAGTTCGTTTTTCAGCATAACGTCTTGTACATCTCATTGTTGCAATGGCTTTTTAAGATTTAAAGTTTCCCAGTGAGATTCCATTATAGGTGAGTGTTATGTTCTTCATGTGACAGTAGAAAATATTATATGTTGTACAGTATAAGTCCTATAGAATTTGGCCAACAGATTTAGGGATGACCCTTGGGATCCCCTTATAATAACATTATATATTTCTTCCTTTTGTGGCCGGAAAGCAATCTATATAATGTTACCTTGGTGCCATTCAAACAATTTCAGTTCCCATAATGATTTCAATACAAATGATCATCCTTGCTTGAATCCAGAATTTGATCAATGGTTAATACATAAGGAATACTCAATTTTGTTACTCCTCCACATAATTCCTCTATAAAGTAGAAGTTTCCTGTTTAATGCAGGACATTGGGATGCTGTAAATTCTTACTGGAAAAAGAAGGATAAATTCTTACATTTTTAAATACCTGGTTTTTAAAGTAAGGAATCTCCAAAATAGCTACCTTGAATGATGACTAAGTATTTTTCTCTTTTTCAAATAACATTATGAACTCACCTAGTGGGAATTTTAAAAATATATAATACAGGGCTGGCTCAGTGGTAGAGTGCTTGCCTTGCATGCCTGAGGCCCTGGGTTCGATTCCTCAGCACCACATAAGCAAAAAGAAAAAAGCCGGAAGTGGCGCTGTGGCGCTAGCCTTGAGTTGAAGAGCTGAAGGACAGCGCCCAGGCCTAGAGTTCAGGCCCCACGACCAGACCCCCCCCAAAAAAAAAATATATATATAATACATTTCAATTAGTAGCAATCATTATTTTAATGGTGGTGCCTGTGTTTGAACTCATGATTGTGAGCTTACTTCTCTTGTTTTCTTGGCTGTCACTCTACCTTGAGCCACTCCCTCAAGTCAGCTTTCTGCTGGTTATTTGGGAAATGGAATCTAGCATGCTTTTCTGCTCAGGCTGGTCTCCAAACATGATTCTCTGGATCTCAGCTTCCTGAGCATTAGTCACCAGCAGGCGATTTCATTATTCTTTCTTTTTGGGGCACTCAGAGATACGAGTCTCATGAACTTTCCTGCTCTGGCTGGCTTCCTTAGATCTCAGCCTCCTCAATACTAGGATTATTGGCATGAGTCACCTTGCTCCATTCATCATTCTTTAGATGCTAGTAACAAAAGAATAAACCCAGTTGTCTTTTGACACAGCCTCTGTAATCCTGGGAAATGTTTTTTGCTTTTCACCAATATACCTAACCTCATCTTTAATCTTCCTTGTTCAGATCTTGATTCAGTCATTTCTCTGAAATCTATGGTTCTGGGCATTAGAAATTCTATTTAGAAACCAGGATTAGTAAGGAAATGGAAAGACTTAGAAGCAATCATATTAAGTGAAGTAAACCAGACCCAAAGAAACATAGGCTCCATGGTTTCCCTCATTTGTAACAATTAGTATATGTCTAGGACAGTCCTAGCAGAGGATCACAGTAGCTCAAAAGCTATGTACATAGGACCATGTAAAATAATGCTAATCAAAATGAACTTCAAAATATGGACACAAGAGATTTTTCTTTGTCGTTGTTGTTGTTTTTAATGTACTTTGTGAAGTTATTTCTTATTTCTTTTGTTTTTCCGCTTTTGGTTTATTCCCTGTTGTCACTGTTTTTGATTTTGGTACCCTATGTCTTGTAAATACGTTTATCTCCTTTGGGGAAAAGAAGGGAATGACAAAATGGTGAGACAAAGGACAAAGGATGAACCAATGCAACAGTGATATTCATGAAACACATTGGAAATTAACTTTACAACCTGGGGGCGGGGGAAGGGAATGTGGGAGGAAAACGAGAGAGGGACGAACAGTGTTCCAAGAATTGTACTCATTACCTTATGTATGTAACTGTAACCCCTCTGTACATTACTTTTACAGTAAAATTAATTTTTTTAAAAAAGAAACCAGTATGTTGTGTTTTGGGATATCGTCTTATTTATTTGTAATCATTTCTAAATTTCAAAAAAATCATTTTTTATAAATGATAATTTCAGTAATGTCAGAAAACTAAATTTTGTCAATCAAAGTAACCTGTTCTGGAGCTTTCTTAGGTGTGATACAATTTTAATTCAAATGCATGTCTTAGTCTCTCAATTCCTTTCTCTCTAAGGATGGAATGGACAGGAGAGTTAAGGCGGATAGGATAGCACTCAGAAAGATGGATTTCATTGATTTGAGGATTGCCACACTTCACAAATGAAAACAGAGCCCATCCTTTGTCAGTTATATTCACAGCAATAAACAATGTCTCTTCCACTTGGTTCTTGCAAATATTTCTCTGCATCCACCTTGTTCCGAGTGGATAGGGATTTCTTATACCCCTGTTGTAAAGTACTTCCCTCCTCCTTTGGGACTTAACTTTCTCCTTTAATGCTGGCTTTTCCTTGAAACACAACACAATAAATACCACTACTTTCTTTTAAAATTTTATTGTCAAGGTGATGTACAGAGGGGTTACAGTTATGCACACAAGGTAGTACATTTCTTGTCAAACATTGTTACCTCCTCCCTCATTTTTCTTCCATTTTTCCCTCTCCCCAATGCCTCCCCAATTTGTAAAGTTAATTTCCAACATGTTGTCTTATACTTTTGATGCTAAAGATCAAAGAAAACTTAAAGAAACATTTATGTTTAAGTTTCTCTGTTATTTTGTTGTATATTTACTATTCCTGATCTTTCATCAAGAGTTTGCCAGTGTGTTCCTTTCTGCATAAACTTCCTTACTCCACCAGTTTCTATATTCAGGAATTTCCCAAACATGGAAAGTATACCTTTCTTTTGCTATTGTAATATTCCATCCTGTCTTATGGGACTTATTCATTTGTTCATTCTATAAAACCTGCATTAAGTACTTATTACCCAGCAGATCTACATTTTTAGTTTTTGTGCCATTACCGTGGCTTAAACATAGAGTTTCCCACAAGCCAAGCTTGTTTGCTCATGGCTAGTGATCTACACTTGAGCAATGCTTCCAGTTTGGTTTTTTGCTGATTAACTGGAGAGAGAGCTCTCAGACTTCTCTGGCCTGATTTGAATCATAATACTCCAGATCTCAACCTCCTGAGTAGCTAGATTACACCCCTGAGCCAAAGGTACCTGGCTTAAGATTTATACTTTTTTATAGAACTAGATTATATACTTTTTGAAAGGAGAATTTCTCCAACTCATGATTTTATTTCTGAACATTAATATTTTTGAATAGAGAAGGAAGAAATTACAGAATGAATAAACATTTAAATTGTTGACCACCTAGATTTTATAAAGCTTATCTTTTCCTTGACTTCTAATGCCAGCATACCAAAATACTTGACTTTCCACAGTTTTCCTTATAAACTTACTTTCCTCTGCATCTATTTTCTCTTTAAGCCTCGTTCTAAGATGAAGAAGGAATCCTATTTTTAGGTTCAGACTAATTTTTAACGAACGTTCTGGTATAAGCATAACCTCTTAATTTCCCTAGGATCTTGATATAGCAATTGTCTCTTTTCCTCTACCCTACCCTTTCCACTGCTCAGGTTAGAATTTTTGGAATCTTTAAACCCTCTACCTCTTCCCCTGCATCTCCATTTCATATATAACAAGAAAGCTGTACTCCAGCCTTCCTGAAGTATCTGACCTTTATCTTGGTACGCCTCTCTTCATATACTTTTGTTTTGCTTGCATTTCCTTATTCTTTCCTACCTGGTTTTACCAATAACTTTCCCAAGTTTCTGCTCAAGTGTTCCTTCCTCTGAGAAGCCTTGTAAAACTCCTGAACCGAAGATTTCAGCATGCCACTTACCTTTCCACTTATAATTTTACCTTATATCCGACTGAATTGGTAAATATTTACTGGAAGTCTGCCTTCCCTAAAAGATTGTGAGATACTTGAGGGCTGGTACATGGTCTTCTTAGTAATATGGATATTCACATTAGTTGCTATAATAGACCCTAAGGGTATTAACTGAATAGACAGATGAATGAATTAGATCCACCATTTCTTCTTTTTTTTTTTTTCTTCTGCTTATGTGGTGCTGAGGAATCGAACCCAGGGCCTCATGCATGCAAGGCAGGCGCTCTACCACTAAGCCACCTTCCCAGTCCCGATCCACCATTTCTTTACCTACAGCTACTGTACTATGTTCAGGAAAAATCCTATCATAGTTTAAGCCAATGGGTGTGGTCCTTCTGAAGCCAGCCCTGGCAAGGGCGGCATGACCTTGGCAAGGTTGTGTCATGTATTAAATAGGAAATCAACGAAGTTTCCTGTTTGTATAATGTTCTGGCCAAAGGAAAGATGGTTGTGTTTGGTAAAAGCAGCAAATGAAAAGACCTTCTGTCCAAGGAACATTCCTCTCTCCCATTTCATTCACAGGAGGTTCTGTCTCGGAATTTAAACCATCATTCAAGGATGGTTAAAATGAATCTTTTGCACATGTGTGAAGACAGGCAGACAGTCATGGAAATCATTACTGGTGTGTCTGGATATTCTGGCAAATACATGGAAAAAATCCTGAATAATTACCCATCCTGGCTACCGATTATTGTTTTATTATTTATTGAAAATAAGCCCTGGGGAATAAACTTAAAATCAAATCATCTAGAAAATCAACTTAGTTTTTGTACTCTAGTTCACAATTCAAAGATGAAGAATTTGAGATTCAGAGCAGTGTCAGGTAATCTAGTAAGGTCACACAGACAATAATTTGCCAAACTGGATCTTTAACTCAATGACACCTTCATTATGCTAATTCTGCATATAAAATTGAAAAACTACACGGAGAGTGACAGGGATGGATGAAATAACTAAAATTTATTATGGTAGTATTAAATAGTATATAGATCTGCTTCAAAATCTGACTTCCTTTCTTTTCCTTACATGGGCATATGGCCTGACGTTGATCTTTTCTTGCACTTGAAATATTGTTCGTTTGAAAGTAACTACTGTATGTTATATGCTTTGCATTTTCAACTACAAAGTACACGATTCTATTTTCGGAAGAATCATGAACCCATGACAGAAGTAATGAGCACTGCATCATTTAAAAGTCTGGAATGTTACATGATGTGTAATTTAACAAGTTAGCCTTATGGCTATCGTCAGAAGACATAGACTTTCAGTGAGGATCAAAGACTGTTACTTGGGAAACTAGTCATAAACAGATGATTGGAATTTGTACTATTTTCTTAAACCTCAATGACCAGGTAAGAGCTCCACCCACCATGGGATGGTATTACAGGAGAGTTAACCTTAGCTAGAAAATTGAACTCTTTCTTTATAAGCAGTAAGACTGTCCTTTGCTCTAGAAAGACATATCTCTATTTTTCTAGGGTGCTTGCTCTACAAACATATACAAATATTGTCAAAAAGATAGTCTGAAATAGTACTTTTGGTCAGAAGCGCACAGAAACAATTGCAATCCGGGAGTATTTTTCCAATGGATATCTCCTCATGTATCTATATTGTGTCATGTGTACCTGCGTACATGTCATCCCATCAGCCACATTGCTAATCTAATCCTAATCCTAACCTTAACCTTGAAACAGAGGGATCAGAACCAAATAGTTTAAGAAGTCTCATGAAGCATTCTAATTTCCATTAGAATTTTAAACAGGAGAATGGGGTCTTTCTGTGATACTGACCTCAACTATGCCCATAAAGTCTCAGATTCAACGAGCTCCACAAATCCAATAAACTGCAATTGAAAGTCTAATTGTTTTCTCCTTAAATTTCTTGGATGAGGCATTAACTTAGGTGCAGTGGAATGACTGATCATTTGAACAGATTCCTCTTTGGCTTGCAAGGAAGAAGTCTAGGACATCTCTATCATCCTTAACAACTCTGGGTAGTGAATTGAAACTGACCTAAACTCTTTCCGTGCTAAAGTGGTGCAATTGGTCAGTGTAGCTGAAGTCAGGGAAGTATTTTATATTGCTTTTCTAATTGAAGGAATAGGGAAAAGTGTCCTGAGGGTTCACATAAATAAATCACTAATCCTTCTTAATAGCGCTTTGAGGACAAGGTAATCCATAGGTAGAAGGATTCCTTCCTTCCTTCCTTCCTTCCTTCCTTCCTTCCTTCCTTCCTTCCTTCCTTCCTTCCTTCCTTCCTCCTTGCTTCTTTTCTTTTCTTTTTTGGCAGTAGTGGGGCTTGACCTCAGGGGTCTCATGTTTGTTAGGCATGTGTCTTGAGCCATGTGTCTAGTCCAGGGCCTTACATTTTTGCTGGGGGCTGAGATAGTCTTATCTTTGCTTCCTGTTTACATGGATTACAGGCAAACACCACCACACCAGACTAGGAAGTATTTTGAGAAACACTCTCAGGTTTCCTCTAATGAACTCTGAGATGGAAACCACTGCAGTTAAGCAAGTTAATGCACAGTGTTTACACAAAAACTACAGTTCTAGGGTTGCAATTGTTGTTTATAACCATCAAAAGCAAAAAAATGGGATATACATCATTCAAGCCACAGGTTAACAGTATCTCCAACGTAGCCTCACAACAAACTTAATGTTCCATGCTTACTGGGCATAATTGGTTACAATCCTTGCTTTAGGAGGGAATGTCTGGGGAACCTGCCCTAGCTGTCCACAACACCACGCAGGTTGCATAAAATGAATAACAGCTATGCTAATGGAGGAGTTAGCTTTGCTTTAGGTAGTGTAGTGGGGAATAAGTTTTCCTTATTTAGCTGCCATTTCTTCATAAAAAGTCAAGGTCCTGCTGGGGCCAATCTGGCAATGGTCTTCAATGTAGCATTGCCATTTCAAAACAAGTGAGGCAACTTGTACCTTTCAGACCTCATTAGTTGTTGAGTCTTAATTGGCTTACAGTAAGAGAAATGATCAAGCTGCAGAGTTATAAGGCCTCCATGGATCAAGCATTCAGTGTTAACAGGAGCTTTGTAGAAAACTAATAACAGCTTCCAAAGGAAGTGTGCCTGGTAGCCATGTCAGGGAACTGACTCATTCAGAATCATAGAAGTGCTTCTACATGGAAGATTTTAGAGAAACGGTTTAGGTTTTACAATAGGCAAAGTCACCATCAGAGAAATGTACAGTTTTATGAATGAGCTATCCAGGAGTTTGTACCCTTCCTCAGATAGTCTGGACAGAAGGCTTGTTAGTCTTTTACATATTCCATTAGCAGTTCTTCCTGCTAGCACTTAGGAAACAAGAAGTATAATGTATAGTACATCAATTCCAACTGCAGTAGTTTCAGATATACAAGTAGCAACAACGGTATATTTGTCCAAAAGAAACATCCCCAAAGTCACATTAGTCTTCATTTTCCACCGTGAATTTTACCCAGTGGTTCTTGTATCCACACCCTCATAGATCTGTTCGGATGGTGGATTGGTACTTATCTCCAACAAACTCATACAAATTTGAGTCTCTTCATCCCTAATATATCCAAGCATACTCCAATATGTGCATTTGTCACTGAAGAAAAGAGAGACTTGAGTTATAACCCTAATAAAATATTATCTTTAAGCAACTTAGGCCAGAAACAGAGAAAAGATCAAGGGGAACGAAGGGTCCAGAATGCTCTGTGTTAGTAAACGTGTGTTAGCATTCTTTTGGGTTTGAGATATTATAGTAGTGGCTTGTGTACTTCCAATACTTCCAATGTACTGGACTCTTGTAATGCTTGTGTGAGATGAAGAGACCATCATGACTGACAATATCTATTTCTGCTTTGATTCAACAGTGATATCCACAATATTTTCCACTGGAACTGTGAGGTTTGCATTCTTTGCTGGACTTGGGCTTGACTCATTGAATGGCATTGCTTTTAAGAACTCTATCTTAATCCAAGGTATTTGATGCCCTTTGTCCTGGTAGCATTGAAGTTTTCGCTTGAGTTTTAACCTAAGGTGATTCAATTTTGTGTGTGTGTGTGTGTGTGTGTGTGTGTGTGTGTGTGTGAGTCCTGGTGTTTGAACTCAGGGCCTGGGCACGGCCTTTGTCTTTTGGACTCAAGGCTAGCACTCTGTTACTTGAGCCACAGTTCCATTTCCAGCTTTTTGACAGTTAATTGGAGATAAGACTCTCATGGACTTTCCTACTTGGGCTGGCTTTAGAACCATGGTGCTCAGCTCTTAGCATCCTAAGTAGTTAGGATTACAGGCATGAGCCACCAGTGCCCAGTTATTCATTCAATTTTCCTTTTTGAACCAGTCCTGGGGCTTGCACTTAGGACCTGGGCACTGTGCCCAACCCTTTTTTGCTCAAAGCTACTGCTTTATCACTTGACCCACAGCTCCACTTCCAGCTTTTTGGTGGTTAATTGGGAAAAAGAGTCTCACTGACCTTCCTGCCTGGACTGGCTTTGAATCTTGATCATCATATCTCAGGCTCCTGAGTAGCTAGGATTACAGGTATAAGTCACTGGTATTCAGCTTGGCCATTTAATATTTAATGTGGCAGGCCTAATCATAAAAATCTATGTAGGCTCTTTTGGAGAAGTCTCATTTTTCTAGTGAATTGGGTTGCCATTGTCAACCTAATTCAGAGCATTAAGAGCCAATACACTACTTAATACCTCGTCTATTGTTTTCCATGAGGGTTTGTTTAGCCCATGACATGCTATGTGGGAGACAGAGCTGAGTTTAAAGGGGTAAATATGGACAAAGTCATTAGTAGTCAACATTCAAGTCCTTTGTCCTCTTAACACAAGAGAACAGCAGAATGTATGGAATGTGTGCCCTCAGCCCAGAGCCTGGGTTCCAGGAGTCTAAACTCATAGGCTCAGATACTATGTATTTACTAGGCATTTATTCTCTGAGTTTATCCATGCTGTGGCAACAGAGAAGAAAAAAGAAGAAACTTGAAGTTGGAACTGAGTTTAGAAGCCAGAGATTACATAAGAGGGGTAGAATTTATATTCAAAGGCCAAAAACCTAAAAGGAACTAGTTAGGTGTAGGTGCAGATTAGTAAGAAACCAGAAGTATCAAGGCATACCATCTTTATGTCACCAGCCAGTGTCTGTAAAACAATCCCAGAAGAGTATGTCTTCTGAAATAGTCTCCTGGCTTCCTTGACTCCAGACTCTCCTGCCAATTCCTGACACATCGGCAGCCAGAGTTCCATGAAATACAAGTCTGATTGTGTCAGTACAAACTGCTTGAAAAACTTTTCATTTGCCTCCCACAGCTTAAGAATAAGGTCCAAACACCTTAACATGACATTTAATGTCCTGCTCAAGCTGGACAGTCTGCTCTGCAACTTCATCTCCCAACGGGTACCTAATGTTCTAAAAACACAGAATTATATGGGATTTTTTTTTACCGTAGATTCATAATGCTCTTTCAGGCTGGTTTGCCTTTACTTCCTTGCCTAGAATGACCCTGTCTTTCTCTTCCTGGAAAACTACTAGGTTGAATTCAACTGTTTCCTTAAGTTTCTAACCTGAAGGTTGTGCTGCTATACTATCCAATGCATGGTGACTATGATATTCTATCAGTGTAGTGTGTATGGCTGGATTGTCCATTAGACTGTGATCATCTTGAGAAAACTTGTCTTCTTCACCATGTTGACAAGCCTCTCCACCTACTTTAGTCCTTGGGAAACATTAACTACTTATTATTTGTTGAATGTTTTAGTATACTTACAGTATACCAAATTGTGTCTTTGAAGCAATCAGATTTCATTCAATTATGTTAAAAAAATCATTTGTAGGTCCCAAAGTCTATATTATTAGGAATAATAGCAGATCCATCAATTATAATTGTAATGGCTTTGTATTACATACCTATTTAAGAAAAGCCCAAAACAATCATCAGTAATTATTGTGTTGTAATATCTAAGATTATTAAGTGTAAAATTAACAGAAGTTTTACAGTTGACAGCAGGTGGACATTGTTTTAGGGAATATGTGTTTTGTTAAAAAGGGACATATGGGTCAAAGATATACTAAATACATTTCCCTTATAATACTATTACTTGCTTTCAAATGTAGCATCTCCTTGTAGCCTTTCCCTGTCCCTCCACCCACTTCAACTGAAAAAAAATCCTAAAGAAATAGAGTGTTTTGGGTCAAGTACCTAAAAGTACAACTGACATTTTTAAAAAATAAATTTCTATAATTTTATTAGTTTCTATATAATATTGTAATATTCACTAAATACCTTTTATTATGTAGATACTTTAATAATAGCATTTAGGGCATATACGTATCATCAAATTATAAGATAGGGGCTGGGAAGGTGGCTCAGTGGTAGAGTGCTTGTCTTGCATGCCTGAAGCCCTGGGTTCGAGTCCTCAGCAGAAAAAGCTGGAAGTGTCACTGTGGCTCAAGTGGTAGAGCACTAGCCTTGAGCTGAAGAGCTGAGGGATAGTGCCCAAGCCCAGAGTTCAGGCCCCACGACTGGCCAAAAAAAATTATAAGATAGTACTGGTTATTAAATTAGCAAATACCATTTATTCAACTGTTCAGGGTTGCATTCATCATCACATGATATACGTCCCAAATAAGATGCCATAAAAAATCATGATTAAATAAATAATTCACCATAGCAACAGTATTGTCATCCTCATCTGTAGTAGAGTTCCCCACTTCCTTCTGGCTCTAATATATATATTATAACCCCCAGAATAGAAACACTGAGAATTGGTATTTTTATGAGAGAAAAACATCAAGCATATCTTTTTAGAGTTGATTATCTACCCCAATAATTCATAAACAATGCCTGAAAAAGAAACCTCAGCATCTACCTCCTCTACACATTCAAGCCTACTGGTCTCCATTACATTAAATTAATCAGACAGTATGATGGTTAATTTTTTGTGGGGTGGTAGAGAAAAAAAAGACACTATGCT
>NW_012267266.1:6466623-6514512 GCF_000151885.1 Dipodomys ordii
TCCCTCCCTCCCTCCCTCCCTCCCTTCCTTCCTTCCTTCCTTCCTTCCTTCCTTCCTTCCTTCCTTCCTTCCTTCCCCATCCCCTGCCTTCTCTTGTTTTTGAGCCATATTGGGAATTGAATGCTTAGGGCCTTGTACTTGCTAGGCAAGCATGCTACTCCTTGAGTCCTTTTTGCTTTGGCTGTTTTTCAGATAGGCCCTTGTGTACTTCTACCCAGGCTCAAATCTTCATCCTCCTACATCTACCTCCTGAGCACCTGGGATTATAGGTGTGCACCTTCACACTGGATCTCAATTAGAATGTTTTAAAACTGTCCTATGTCACTAATCCTCTAATCTATTTTGTCTAATCTATGCACTGGATTCTAATTCCTTATATCAATGGTTGTAGTTTTCAGTCTTAGAAATTTCATTTGATTTGTTAGTACTTTAGTGGAAAGAAATCCACCTTATCTCCCTTTTCTTGAACCCATTTATAATAACTAAAAATATCTTTCTATAAGAACTTAGTTTTTATAGTCCTACTCATTTTTCTTGAATTATAACAAAGGTTTTGATAAAATAACATAGGCTCTAGACGTTTGTATCTTTCTTCAGAAAACATGTACTTTTCTTCTGGAGAGTAATTAGGATAAAGGCTGAGCACCACAATTCAACAAAATATGGACATGGATTTTAGGTTTGCTATTTCCAGTTTTCTTTTACTCCAAGGACCTATCCATACTAAGTCTTCAACTATAAACTGAAGACATGACTTTATATCAGGTGCTCCTTCTTGGTGGAACCAGGCCTGAAATTCTTGTCTCTGTAGCTCATAAGACTGTGGAAGTCTGTGTCTAGCAGGTGTGTGCTTCATCTCGCCCCACACAGTGGAGGATGTGGTAAATGCCAGGGAAATTGCCAGCAGATTGTAGGACCTACTTCTCTTAAATTACTTTCCTTGTCCAAATCCCTTCTTGTCTTTACAGTTCTTTTGGAATTTTTCACTCATTTCATTCCTCATTCCCTATTCTCTTTATTCTTTAATATTCTTTATTCCCTTCTACTGGCTTCAATTTTTTTTCCTATTATTCCTTTCTTCAAGCTACTCAGCAAAATTCTAACACTCTTCTTCCTCTTAAATCCTCTGTAATCTGCATATATCCCTATTCTTCTGGTCTTGAGACACATCTTTAAATCCTTGTTTTTTTCTCTGTAGACAGGGAATTCATTATTTACCATGAAATACCCAAAGTCCTCTCTCCTAGCCAGCACTGTGCCTAGTCCATTGTAATTGTTCAATAAATCTTATTGGAATAAGTGAGTAAATGATGGACAGTATAATTTTCAGGACCTGGGGAGCGCTTTAATTATACATTTCTCAAAGATGGGCAAGAATTTTTAAAACATTATGGAGCTAGTAGAGAAGAAAAGTTGTCATTTTTCTGCCTCTGTCTCTTCTTTAGTTTTAAGCTATTTGAATGGCACACAATGATTTCCAACTTATTGTAGCCTACCACAGATCCTGGTACTTGCATGAATAACAATCTTATTTGGATATTTGCTTGTTTCTGGCACCTTGATTAAACATCTCACCTTTTGCATAAACAGAACATTTTGTACACATAGATAGATAAATAAGTTAGAAACTTAACTGCCTTTGCATATTTTTCTTTCCTTTTACTGATCTTACCTGCAGGTGTCCAGTGTCTAAAGTTTATAAGTCAAATAATCTGAGAGCACTTAATTTGCATAACTGAAATGTGCTTTTTGATTTGCATATGATGACCAGCCTTCACAGGATCCTAACTAAATATTTATAAAATCAAGGAAGTTAGCAGAAGGTTTTTCTTCTCTTCTCTTTTCCTTTTCTTGATGAATGTTTTTAGACCTCCTTTTCACCATTTGTACAGTGTAGCCTTATAACTGCTAAGGTGTGTCCACAGCTCTTATTCTATTTATTTGATGGTGTGTGTACAAACGGAAAGCAAAGGCAGGTGCATGAGATAACAAAAGAAATAACAGTAGTATCTCCCACCTTATGCATATGAATCCTGTTTCATGAGAGATGGTGATCACTCAACACAAAACTCTGGCAGGGCTGAAGCAGGCAGATCTTGAGTGAGGCTAGCCTGGGCAGGAGAGCAAGATTCATCCTCCCAGAAACCAACCAAACAACCAATCAAACCAACCTCTGCATCACTTTCTTTAAGAATATGCTTCTGTCTCTCATTCCTATGTCATAACAATGCTCTTTCCAGAGGAGTGAATTACTGAAAAGAGAATATATAATAAATATAAACTTATTATGACTATATAAAGTCTACTTTGAACCACCTTCGTGTTTACAGAGATTGATTTTAAGATGGAACCATTGTGAAATCGGAGGTTAAAATGAAAAATATGTAGGCATACCTGGAATTTCAGAAGACATAGTAGAACATACATGGTCAGTTTTACTTTTAAATGTATTGCTATTACTAATTCTCAGAGGTTTTTATACAGTTTATCTTTAAAACTATGATAATTGAACATTTTTATAATTGTTTATTGAAACTTTAGTGACAAAAAGGAGGCTTCTTTGCGTCCCTAACCATACCTGGCCTGTGCCTGAAGGCCACTTGAGACAGTAGTCTGTAGGTGGGGGGGGACATTCAGAGTCCAGCTCTTTACTCACCATCCAAATAATTTTTGGGAGGGGATCAGGTCCTGAGGCCTGAACTCTGGTCCTGGGCACTGTCCCTCAGCTCTTTAGCTCAAGGCTAGCACTCTACCACTTGAGCCACAGCACCACTTCCGGCTTTTTTCTTTTTGCTTATGTGGTGCTGAGGAATCGAACCCAGGGCCTCATGCATGCAAGGCAAGCACTCTACCACTGAGCCACCTTCCCAGCCCACCATCCAAATAATTTTGAGGAAGTTATTTAACGTCTCTGAATTTCAGAATTTTAGCCTGCAAAATGGACATTATGTCTATTTCACAGGTTATTTTCAAAGTCCAATGATATACTTAGGTGAAAACATAAGCAGGAAAACGCCTGAACAGTAATGAAAAACCATTGTTTTGAGTTAGGCTGACCTCGTCTGACTCAACAACATACTGTGAAGCCACTGCACGTACAAAATGAGAAGAAATTATACCCTGCTCTCTGGAAATGGTCATATGTGAAGTTCTACGTAAGACATCTTATAAATAAGTATTGTTCAAATAATGACCATCATTATGATGTTAGAACTGTCACTATGTTATGTGGGAATGGTAACTTTGAGTTACACAAGTTCCCACCTGCTTTTCACGGACATCATTTTCTCTTTTAGAAGAAAGAAGGAAAGATAAAGTCTTTTTTGGAAAATTAAAAGATCTGTTAGGTTTAATTCATTGGTTTAAAACATTCAACAGCATGCTATTATAATATAGAACTAGACCTTGTTTTGTAACAATAATACTAAAGTAATTTTTCTTTATACTTGCTCTCTTAGATATATTAAATGAAGAAATTACTGCATACCGTGTGTGTGTGTGTGTGTGTGTGTGTGTGAGAGAGAGAGAGAGAGAGAGAGAGAGAGAGAGAGATAAGATCTCACTATGTAGCACAGGTTGGCCTGAAACTTTTGATCCTCTTGCTTCAGATTACAAGCGTAAGGAACCACATCCATCTATAATTTAAGGAATATTTTGTTTTTTAATCCTTAGAATAAAGAGCAGTGCTGGAGGAATATCAATATTAAATTCAAACTCTACTACAAAGCCATAGTAATCAACACAGCTTGGTACTGGCACAAGAACAGACCCGAAGACCAATGGAATAGAACTGAAGACCCAGAAATGAACCACAGACCTATAGCCATCTAATCTTTAATAAGGGAGCTAAAAATAATAGAATGGAAGAAAGACAGCCTCTTCAGTAAATGGTGCTGGCAAAATTGGTTAACTACTTGTAGAAAATGAAAGCTAGATCCTTATATATCACCCTGTACCAGAATCAACTCCAAATGGATCAAAGACCTCGAAGTCAAAGCAGACACTGAAAACATTACAGGAAAGAATAGGAGAATCTCTTGGGCTCCTTGGCACAGGCTGAAATTTTCTTAGTAAAGACCCAGAAACACAACAAATCAAAGAAAGGTTGGAAAAATGGGATTACATGAAACTGCAGAGCTTCTGCATGGCAAAATACATAGCTAGCAAGATCAACAGAAAGCCCACGGATTGGGAGAAGATCTTCACTAGCCATACAATGGACAAGGGTCTCATATATAAAATATACTTAGAACTCAAAATTTTAAATCCCCCAACAACAAATCCTCAAAGAAATAACCTCGCCATTAATTAGTGGGCTAAAAACTTAAAGAGAAACTTCTCTGAAGAGGAAATAAGAATGGCTAATAGACACATGAAGAAATGCTCAACCTCCCTAGCCATAAAAAATGTAAATCAAAACAACATTGAGATTCCACCTCACTCCAGTTAGAATGAGTATAATCAAGAAATCTAATAATAACAGATGCTGGAGGGGATGTGGACAAAGGGAACCCTACTGCATTGTTGGTGGGAGTATAAACTTGTTCAACTACTTTGGAAAGCAGCATGGAGTTTCCTCAAAAGACTCCACATAGAGTTCCCCTATGACTCAGCAATCCCACTTTTGGGATGATCGCAAACATAATTGTGCTACCAGCACAATTATGTTAATCACAACATTATTCACCATAGCTAAGATATGGAAGCAACCCAGATGCCCCTCAGTAGTTGAATGGATCAAGAAAATGTGAGATAGATAGATAGATAGATAGATAGATAGATAGATAGATAGATAGATAGATAGATAGATAGACAGACAGATAGATAGATAGATAGATATTCTATGCCTCCATCAGACAGAATGAATGACACCATCCCATTTGTTAGGAACTGGAAAGACTTGGAAAAAATTATATTAAGTGAAGTAAGACAGGCCCAAAGAAGCATAGATCCCATTGTTTCCCTTATCTGTAATAACTAGTCTGTGTCTAGGATATACAGAAAAGGTCAAAATCTATGTACATATGACCATATAAGGTGATGCTAAGCGAAATGAACCCCAAGATAGGGACACAAGAAATTTTATCTTTCTTGCTGTTGTTTTTAATGTACTATGTGTTTTTTTCTTTTATATGTTCTTCCCCCTGTTTTCACTGTATTTGATTCTGGTGTCCTGCATCTTGTATATGCATTTTTCTAATTTGGGAAGGGGAAGGGAAATAGCAAAATGATGAAATAAGGATACAGGTTGAACCATTGTAACAATGAGATGTTGAAAATTAACTTTACAACTTTGGTGGGGGAAGGAGGAATTGGGGACATGGGGAGGGAAGGTATGATAAGGGAAAAACAAAGGAGGGGGTAACAATGTTCAATAGGAAATGTACTCATTACCTTTCTCATGTAATTTAGCCCCTCTGTACAGTATCTATACAATAAAAATATATTAAAAAAAGAATATCTTCTTTTTCAGAGACAACATTTTATGATCTTCAATTGTTAGTACTAAAAATATTTAAGCTACTGTGTATAATTTTCTTAAAAATTAGAGTGGGATAATTTTTGCAGTAAGTTTTCATGGACCAAATTGAGATGAAATAGATTAATCTCAGTTTCATCTACTTGAGAAATGCTGGTTTCTAACTTTTAAAAGGCTATGTTGTGTTTGTGTTTTGTGCACTGATCATTGCTTCTCCAGGGTCAGGCATGAGTGAAGCCAGAGAGAAGCAGATATTAACACCTAGTCTACTTACTCATCACTGTGCAGCAAGCAAAGGCCTTCGTGATAATCCCTCATTTGGAACTAATAAAACCTGCAGCCAGGTCTGATCTTCAGTTTAGCAATGGTATCTGAACAAAGGCTTTGGTAAGATCAAGAGAAGAAATATCCTACCCAGGAAACTCTCACAGATCTTGCACAGGCAGTTGATGAATTTACGCTTTGAGACTCTCAGCCTCAAATAGAATAAAAAGCCAGAATCACATTCAGATGTAGGCTGTTTGTGTGTTTCCGAGAGAGGGAAAGAGAGAGAGAGAGAGACAGACAGACAGACAGACAGAGAGAATGAGAGAGACACAGAGAGACAGAGAGAGACACAGAAAGAGACACACACACAGAGACACAGAGACACAGAGATAGAGAGTCACATAGAGACACAGAGACAGAGAGAGAAAGAGACAGGGACAGAAAGAGAGACAGAGACAGAGACACAGAGAGAGAGAGAAGGAATTCTTGTTCAGTTAAGTAGGACCTGAATTAAGGGGTTCAGAAAGAGCAATGCAATCTTGGTTTCTACCTACAGGCATAAGAATGACAGGCTAGCAGCACACAAATATATCTACCAAGCTGAAGTTGAAGACAATGCAGCTCTAGTGGCATGAATCTTAATCATTTTTATTTTTTATTTTCAGTGGTTCCAATATCCAATATTCTGGTAATAGAAGGGACAAAATTCAGGATTAATCAGAGGCCAGGTCTTGCAGAAAAAGCAAAGAGGAACCCAGAAAGTAAAGCTGAGGTCAAGCAAGGCTGAACTGAGGACCTCTGAAATGAAGATTGGAGACAGAAGAAAGTAATGTTTAATGGGAAGTTCAGGGAGAAAAGGGAAACATAGCTGTTTATGTCATACAATTATGCTGTCTCAAGATGTGGTTTTATGTTGTACAGTTATTTCATATAAAGCTCCCTGTTTTTTAATTTCCCTAATGCATACCAGAAATCAATTCTCTCAATTAATTTATAGAGTATTGACCAGATAAGCCAAGTAATTTTCAATAAATATGCAGTACACTTGAATTACTTCACTTAGCACACCATCTTACCTGTCAATGAGGAAACATAATTATAAAACACAATCAAGTAACAATTTTGTACAGGAAATAAAGATTCAGTATGTATGAAACTGGCTAAGAGAGAAGCCTTTTTTTTAGTAAAGCAAGATGCTCAGTCATTCTTTGGAGTGATGGAAAGAATATAAAATTTAGGTCCCAGAAACAACAACACAGCACAAAAGTCTCTGCTGTGGTTATTTTTGTTTTATGGTCCCTCTAAAAGAGATTGTCTTTTACTACTTAATGAAGAGAATAGAATCTGTTTGGGGCTCTCCAGCATGATAACTCAGGATCCCTTGAATCAAATACATGATTATTCTGACAGCGTATGGGGAAATAGGGAAGGTTAGCATTCTGCCCACACATTGGGCATGATGGAAATGGAGCACATTTCACAGCTGATTTTGTGCAGACTGCTGTATGGCTCAGGAACTGAAAGGTCATTTATTGTCCAGATGGCACTCGTGACCTGATTATCTTGCTGCTTACAGCGGCAGAGAGTCATTAATTCCTGATTTTCAAACTGTTACCAACCAGCTCAGCCTCTACTCTGGGCGCGTTCCTGCTTCTCTTTTACTTACAGCTCCTGTTGCCTTGTGAAGTCTGTGCCCATGGCTAATTACTGACTTCACTCAAGTGATCTACTACTTCCTCTACCACACCTTCTCTTTACCTGCCCTCTTCCCAACTCCTCTTTCTTGGTCTAACTATGTTTCTCTCTGGATATTTATCTGACTAATAAATAATGATGTAATCAGACTTTTCTAAGAGATTAGCCTAATTAGTATTAGGCCATTGTTCATTTGAGGCAGAGCCTGTTCATAGGCTAGTCCATAGTCTACATAGTTTAGAGGTATATTGTTTATTATACCAATCCTTCCACATAGCTTTCTCTTTCGCTCTCTCTTTCACACACATGTACACACACACACACACACACACACACACACACAAGCCCAGTCAGCAAAGTAGCAAAATTTGTATACATCAACATAGCAACTTTTATGAAAAAGGAGGAGGTGGGCGGTGGTAAAACTTCATAGACAGGAACTGTGGAGGTGGTGAGTAAGTGAACATAGTTTTTGTTGGCAGAATGTGCCAATTTAGAATAAAGCAACTAGCCATCCTGAGTGGAGAATTGAGGAAAAGCCTGGAGGTGAGAAGGTGTGAGAGAGTGTCTTCCCATCAGCAGCAGAACTTCAGGGTTTAATATTTAGTCAATACAGTGGCACGAAGAGATTTTTGAGCAATGACGCGATAGGGGTAGAACTGAAGAAAAGCCAGCCAAAAAGCAGTGTCAGGATGGAGAGAAGAGTGAGAACCTGAAGGGAAGGAAGCCATTTGTAATTGTAAAATACAAATAAATAAATTCTAAAATACATGTCAATAATAAATAAAATACTACTCACTCAACAACTGTGTCCAGGAATAGAATATATATTCTAC
This sequence comes from Dipodomys ordii, assembly GCF_000151885.1. Classification (NCBI taxonomy): domain Eukaryota; kingdom Metazoa; phylum Chordata; class Mammalia; order Rodentia; family Heteromyidae; genus Dipodomys; species Dipodomys ordii. Next base: position 6,474,901 of record NW_012267266.1, read on the forward strand.
ATGCTAGCCCAAGCCACACACTGGGAATGTGAAGGTTAAAGCTGTGACGCAATCTGTGCCATCATGGAACTTACCTGCTGGGGGAAAACAACATTGCCCCCACCCTAGAAACTGTAAAGGCCTTTGTAGATGAGTGTGGAGTATGAGATTCTAGCATAGAGCCCCCTAACCCACCCTGACCGGGAGGATGAGGAGGCTTCCTAAGAACAAGTGTTTCTGAAACCTGGTGGGCTGGGTGGAGCAGATGAGGTTGAAGGGAAAAGAGTCCCACTTCCAGTACACAGAATAATACACTACATAAGAAAAACCATTCTAACTAGCTTTTTCTTAATGAACCAGTATCCAAAAAAGAAAGATCTTGATTTTGTTTTAAACATCAACTGCCCACATTTTGGTGGGAGCTTGAGCTACAGTTCTAAATGTCCCTTCCCAGAAGGAACAGTCGATGCCGTGGAAAGATGAGCAGTCGCAGTAGGTAATGGTGAGCTATTTTGGAACAGGAAAACCTGAAAGTAAGGCTTTTTAGGGAGAGGCTCACGGAGCCCTGATTGTCATGGAGGAACAAATGTTAGTGCATTCTTATAGATAAGTACAAGTTAACCATGTATAGAAATAAAAGATTATTACTCCAGGAAGAAGGGAAACCATGAACGTGTGATCAGGGGCAGACTTTATTCATTCATTTATGGCACCAGGGTTTCAACTCTGAGCCTTCTCACTCACTTGGCTTGCTTGGCTGGTGCTCTACCACTTCAACCATATGTCCAACCCAATTTTTTACTGCTCATTTTGGAGGTAGACTTTTGTGGCCTTTTCTGCCCAGCTGGCTTTGAACTACAATCTGGATCTCAACCTCATGAATAGTTAGGATCACAGGTGTGAGCCAACTGTGCCTGCTGAAAATTCTTGAGAGATTATAAAGAAAGAAAAAGTCAATTCTGGGCTCTTCCCTCCTGAAGGGATAACACTTCAAGCCTCTTTTAACTGAAAAGATGGGAAAAAAGAGTCTTGTTTTGGCATAAAGATTAGCCTTTCTCTCATTTAAGCACGATCTTTTCTGTTTTATCTAAAATTCAGAGTGGGTGGGTCAGCTTTACTCACAGAACTACTTACTCATGTTTTGTGGACATTTTTAAACTTAAAAAAAAACCATGCATAACAAGGCATGATATAAATCTTTCCAAACTGTCACTGAAATTTTAACTTGCTTTCGGACTTCTAAGTGAACAAACAACTTTCACTCAATTATTTCAGTCCTATCTAAGAAAATGTTCATGGCTTCTTGTTATGATCTCAAATTTGTCATTTAAACTTATTACCTACAAATGAAATTTTCCTTTTCCAGAAGTCAGCATGCTGATTTTTAAACCTAGAATATATTCCTATAAAATTTTGGCCCTTACAGTATGATAGAATTAGTTGAATTGTTTTAATCACTATTATGTATAAACTACTTGGTAACTTCCTTCATATTTATCAGAGTTGCTTAGAGACATCTGAAAGAAAGATTAGGCTTGTTATTCTCTAATGATTGAATAACCTGATGGAATATAAAATGGTTACTTATTTGTTCCATCTTAGGAGAGAGTCTCTACTAAAATTGAGTTTGGAGTAAAGAATCTTTGGCTTCCCAGCTGTTTAGTGCTGAGTCAATAACTAAAAGGTATAATGTTTTATTTGGGAGTGATTTTTTTAAGTCAACAGTCAGAAACACAGAGGTTTCTCCCCCCCCAAAAAAAAGATAAATTAAGTTTAATTACCTTACATGTAGCCTTGTAAAGACATCAATATTTGCCAGCCCACATTTTTCTTCAATAGACTTTCCAAGTTGCAAGTCCCCAGCACAGCCTGTTCCTCTTCTCCAGCCAAAAGCCACATCAAGTCTGGCTCTCCCTGGAGGTCTGAGCAAGACCCAGGCAGGTCTCTGGGCTCTGCTTCCAGTGCAGGATCTCTGGAGGTCTCATCCCCACACCAGAAACTTGTCACTAAAACCCACCCACACACTCCACTCACACAGAAAACTACATGAGGCCTGTGACTAGATCCATGGTTTGGTACCTTTCTGGGATAGAGTCAGAAGGACACAGTCAAATGCAACAGAAAACATGTGAATCATCACTTCAAAAGAGAGAGAGAAGAGAAAACAATATAGGGGGGAAAGGAAAGGAAAAGGAAAAGGTAAAGAAAAAAAAAAGGAAAACAGATTTTCAGATTCAGCCAGAAAGCAAACTGTTCTAGCTACAAGTCTTGCATTAGATGCTTTTGCTAACTTCTTGTGCTGAATCAAGAACTCTAAGGCTAAGTTACAGTGATCGTCAAGGCTATAACATATTCCTTGAGTAATTTACTGCTCACCAGAAATACTTGGTGAGAAATTGTTTCTCCCTTATTCTTCTTCTACTGTGACAGAACATATACACCCAATTGGAAATCCATTATCCTTCACAGAAGAGCGCTGGAGGCCAATACCTTCTCTTCAGTAGACAGAAAAGTGAATATTTGCCTGCATTTTTAAAACCACATGAATCTTCTGCTTCCTGCCTGGGAAGAGACACTCCAGGATAGCACACAATATGGATAAACTCTTTTCTAGATGATGTTGTCAGAAATCACAGTTCTAGGGATAGTCCTGTGCGGTATTTGCTGAGTAAATCACCAAGGAATGAGATAGGCAGATAGATACACAGTTATTTCAGTCCCTGCATTAAAGACCTACATGCATTCTTCTGCCTAAGGCTTCTGACTTAAGTTTCAAATTTGTAGAAGGGGAACAGGAATAATAATACTTGTGCCTTTCATCTCAATTTACAAGTTACTTTTTAATTGACAAGAAGTGTATATATTTCTGATGCCATAAACACAGCATAATAGTTTGATACATGTATATACTGTGGAAGATCTCAGTCAAGCCAACTCACATTAACTATTGCTCTACAGTCTTATTTGTGTGGTGACAATATTTAAAAACAGCCATTTTCTAGTGCTTAATTCATTATTAACTATGATCATCACATTGTACAGTAGATCTCCTAAACTTGTTACTCCTGCCTGACAAGTTTAGATTAACAAGTTTTAACATTTTGTGTCATTTTCTTAATCCTTGTTTCCTGACTGTTTGTTGTCTCTCTGTAACATACACACATTTATTCATTCAACCACTCAACCATTTATTTGCTAAAACAATTGAATGCTGTGAGCTTAAAACATGCTCCCTGCCAAATTTTTCATCATACCTCTATTGAAAAAGAGACAAAAATAAAGTGAGAACTGGACACTCATGGTTCATGCCTATAAAACTAGCTCAGAAGGTTGAGATCTGAGAGTCTGAATTCAAAGCCAGCCTAGACAGAAAAATCCATGAGACTATGTTAAGTTAACCACCAAAACTGGAAGTGGAACTGCAAAAAACTGGAAGTGGAGCTGTGGCTCAAGGCTAGTATTCTACCACTGTGCCCAAGCCCCGTATAAGCCCCAGGACTGGCAATAAATAAATACATAAAGTAAGGTCATCATGATCGTGAAATTTAATATTTATACAATGCTCCTATTTAATGCAACTTTATATTCTAATTTTATCAATTGTTCCAATAAGGAACTTTACGGCTTCCTCTTGACTGGATCCAACTAAGAATATCAATTTCTTTGATTTCCTTTGATATAGAACAATTCCCCAGCCTTTTGCATTTTCTAAAAGCCTCTTCATGACAATGACATTTTAGGGGGGAAAGAATCCAGACCAGTTGGGTTCTTTTTGTTGTTGTTGCTTTTTCTTTTTTTTTTATTGTGAAAATACCATACAGAGGGGTTATAATTACATGAGCAAGGTAATGAGTACATTTCTTATCAAACATTGCTGCCTCCTCCTTTGTTTCCCCTTCCCATCCCTTCCCACCTTCCCACTCCCCCACCACCCCCACCCCACACTCCCCCATGGAAAGTTGTAAAGTTCATTTTTTGACATACCATCTTGTATGTCTCATTGTTGCAATGGCTCCACCTGTATCCCTATTTAAACAATTTGTTTTTTCCCTTCCCCTCCACAAATTATACCAACATCAAATACAATGAAAACAAGGGTTATACTGTGGGGGAGAGACATACAAAGCAACAAAGAAATCATCTTTTAAATATGTTAGAAACAATAGCAAGAAAGAAAAAACCAATTGAGACCTTATTTGGGGTTCATTTCACCTAATATTAATTTATCTGACCGTTTCTGCTTGTCTCAGACATATACTAGTTATTGTAAATAAGGGAAACCATCAGACCAGTTGTTTTGCAAGTTGTAATTTTGTCTTTATTAGTGTGATTTTTTTCTATATGATTATTTTCAGGGCACATATTTCTTTCTTTCCTTCCTTCCTTCCTTCCTTCCTTCCTTCCTTCCTTCCTTCCTTCCTTCCTTTCTTTCTTTCTTTCTTTTTGTTGGTAGTATAGCTTGAACTCTGGACCTGTGTGCTGTCTCTGCACTCTTCAGTTCAAGGTGAATGCTTTACCACTTGAGCCACAGTGCCACTTCCTGTTGTCTGGTGGTTAATTGGAGATAAGAGTCTCATGGACTTTCCTGCCCGGGATGGCTTTGAACTGCAATCCTCAGATTAAAGCCTCTAGAATAGCTAGAATTACAGGTGTGAACCACCTGCACCCAGATCAGGATGCACATTTCTTGCCAGGAATAGGTAATGGATGTCCTTGGGAAGCTTATGACTCCCTTCAGTGGAATTATGTGACTTATTTGGGAAACAATGGTGTCTGTGTACATTGAATTTTGGATTCCCTCATTTTTTATTATGTGTTATTTAATATCGAAAACATTGACATGGATCAAAAGTCAATAATGTTTAAGATAATGCAGTGAGTGGAATTCTACCCCATTCTCCATGTCTTCTACTTTGCACTCTGCACATCTCAGATTGTCTGGGAGCATGATCTCCGGAGGTCTCATTCCCATGCTAGGAACTTGTTACTAACATCCACCCACCTACTCCACTCACACATGGACCTATCTCAGGCCTGTGACTAGATCCATGGTTTGGTACATTTCTGAGATAGTCAGAAAGATACATTCAGGCCCATAATAGATAAGATTTGAAGCCTCCATATAAAAAAAGAAGAGAAAATATAAAGGGGAGAAGAGGAAAGGAAAGGAATCCAATGTATATAAAGAATCTAATGTATATAAAGATTTCTTCCCTTACATGCAATACGTGTCCACACACATATTCCATATACTAACTTGAATCTTTCATTTAGATGTTGTGCAAATAACTCCATCTTAGTTCATATAAGTGTTCCTCAATGTATTTAACTGCTACAAAATACTCCGTTTATGTGGCTGTATCATAGTTTACTTGATTAACCTCCACTGATTAACCTCCATTTAGGTTGGGATGAATACACAGATAAAACAAATATGTAATAAAGACCCTAGTGTGTATCATTGCTGTATTATATGGATTTAAATTTAAGCAAAGATATACTGTTGCTGATTTGGTGACTTCCTTGAAGCATTTCACCCCTGCAAGAGCAGGTGTGCAGTTTTCCATTTCTACCAATGATGAGAAAGAGGGCTTCTAGGTGGACAAGCTTCTATAGTTTTAAACTTAGTAAATGAAAAAATGGTATCTCAATTTAAATTGCATTCACATTATCATGAATGAAACGAAACTTTTTCTATGTCCCAAAGCTTTTTGGAATTGCCTTTTATGTCCATCTAATACATATTTTTATTTCCTTTTCTTTCACTATTACATATTCAAAATCTTGTTAATAGTACATCTATCATATTAGTAGATCTTAACTGTACCACTTACTGCAAATGTATCTTCCAATTTGTATTTGTCATTGATTTTGCTTATGGTATTTTTCTATCATGGAGAATATTTGTTGTTTCATGTATTCTTAATTGTCAATTATTTCTTTTGTACATGTGGATTTTGTTAAGTAATATATGTCATCTTTTTGCTCCTTTGCATTTTCATCTTATTTTCCTATTTACATCACTGATCTATTAGCATTGTATTCTATGTACGATATGTGACATGGTTTATTTTTCCATTTGCATGTTCTGATCTCCTACTGCTGTTGCCCCAGAGTTTTGAGATAAGACCTCCTTCAAACTTGGCAGTAATGGACCTTTTCCTAGCAAATATTGACATGCCAAAACTAAACCAAGATGAGTTAAACCATCTTAACAGGCCCATAACAAGCATTGAAATAGAAACAGCAATAAGAGACATCCCATGTAAGAAAAGCCCAGGACCAGATGGTTTTACAATGTAATTCTACAAGGACTTCAAAGCAGAGCTCACACCAATACTCCTCCAACTCTTCAATGAAATTGAAAGAGAAAAAGTTCATTATCGAACTCATTCTATGAAGCTATCATAACCTTCATCCCAGAACCAGGCAGGGACTCATCAAAGAAAGAGAACTATAGACCCATTTCTTTGATGAACATTGAAGCAAAACTTCTTAACAAAATTTTGGCCAATTGACTTCAACAATTCATCCAAAAAATCATACACCACGATCAAACAGGATTCATTTCAGGGATGCAAAGCTGGTTCAGTATAAGCAAATCAATGAATATAATTCATCACATCAACAGGAGCAAGGATAAGAACCACATGGTTATCTCAATATATGCAGAAAAAGCATTCGACAAGATCCAACACCCCTTTATGATGAAGGTTTTGGAAAAATTAAGAATCCATGGAACATTCCTCAATACAATAAAGGCTGTATATGACAAACCTACAGCCAGCATTATACTCAATGGTGAAAAACTAAAGCCATTTCCTCTAAAGTCAGGAATGAGACAAAGATGTCCACTCTCTTCATTTCTCTTCAATCTAGTATTAGAATGCCTAGCTACAGCAATAAGACAAGATGCAAACATAAAGGGGATCCAAATAGGGAAAGAAGAAGTAAAACTCTCCCTCTTTGCAGATGACATGATCTTGTATTTAAAGAATTCCACAGACTCCACTCCCAAATTACTCAAGCTGATTCAAAACTTTGGCAAAGTAGCAGGGTATAAAATTAACCCCTCAAAATCAATGGCTTTTCTGTATGCCAACAATGAGAAAAGTGTGGCTGAAATCAGGAAAGCAACTCCTTTTGTAATAGCCTCACAAAAAATAAAATACCTAGGAATTAACTTAACCAAAGAAGTGAAGGACCTCTATGATGAAAACTTTAAAAACTTGAAAAAGGAAATCAAAACAGAACTTAGAAAATGACAAAAACTCCCATGCTCCTGGATTGGAAAGATCAACATCGTGAAAATGACAATACTTTCCAAAGCCATCTACAAATTCAATGTGATACCTATCAATATTCCAACCTCATTCTTCAAGGAAATAGAAGAGGCAATCCAAAAATTCATATGGAACAATAAAAGACCCCAAATAGCAAAAATGATCCTCAACAGAAAGAACAGTGCCGGAGGAATATCAATACCAAATTTCAAACTCTACTATAAAGCCATAGTAATCAAAACAGCTTGGAACTGGCACAAGAACAGACCTCAGGACCAATGGAATAGAATTGAAAACCCAGAAATGGACCTACAGACCTATAGCCATCTAATCTTCGATAAGGGAGCTAAAAAAAATAGAATGGAAGAAAGACAGCCTCTTCAGTAAATGGTGCTGGCAAAATTGGTTAACTACTTGTAGAAAATGAAAGCTAGATCCTTATATATCACCCTGCACCAGAATCAACTCCAAATGGATCAAAGACCTTGAAGTCAAAGCAGACACTCTGAAAACATTACAGGACGGAATAGGAGAAAACTTAGGTCTCCTTGGCACAGGCCGAAATTTTCTTAATAGACACCCAGAAACACAACAAATCAAAGAAAGGTTGGACAAATGGGATTGCATGAATTGCAGAGCTTCTGCATGGCAAAGGACATAGCTAACAAGATAAATAGAAAGCCCATAGATTGGGAGAAGATCTTCACTAGCCATACAACGGGCAAGGGTCTCATATCTAAAATATACCTGGAACTCAAAAAATTAAATCCCCCAACAATAAATCTTCAAAGAAACAACTGCCCAATAAATAAGTGGGATAAAGGCTTAAAGAGAAACTTCTCTGAAGAGCAAAGAAGGATGGCCAATAGACAAATGAAGAAATGCTCAACCTCCCTAGCCATAAAAGAAATGCACACCAAAACAACATTGAGATACCACCTCACCCTAGTTAGAATAGCTAGAATCAAGAACTCTAACAACAACAGATGCTGGAGGGATGTGGACAGAAGGGAACCTTACTTCATTGTTGGTGGGAGTGTAATCTTGTTCAACCACTTTGGAAAGCACTATGGAAGTTCCTCAAAAGACTCCACATAGAGCTCCCCTATGACCCAGCAATCCCACTTTGGGGCACTTACCCGAATGTTCACAAACAGGACCACACTAAAGCTACCAGCACAACTATGTTTATTGCAGCCTTATTTACCATAGCTAAGATATGGAACCAACCCAGATGCCCCTCAGTAGAGGAATGAAGAAAATGTGGTATACACAATGGAATTCTATGCCTCTGTCAGAAAGAATGACATTGCCCCATTTGTTAGGAAACAGAAAGACTTGGAAAAAATTAAGTGAAGTAAGCTAGGTCCAAAGACACATAGGTCCCATGGTTTCCCTTATTTGCAATAACTAGTATATGTCTAAGTCAATCAGTAAAGGTCAGATAAGTTGATGTTAGGGAAATGAACCCTAATATATGTATTCAAATGTTTTTTTTTCTTTCATGCGATTGTTTCTAACACATTTATAAGATTATTTTTTTGTTGCTTTGTATGTCCCTCCTCCATGGTATAACCCCTGCTTCCACTGTATTTGATGTTGGTATAATTTGTGGAGGGGAAGGGAAAAAACAAATCGTTTAAATAGGTTTACAGGTGGACCCATTACAACAATGAGACGTACAAGTCGTTGTGTCGAAAATGAACTTTACAATTTTGGTGGGGGGGGAGGAGGATTGGGTGGGGGCGTGGGGGGGATGGGAAGGGATGGGAAGGGGAAACAAAGGAGGAGGCTACAATGCTTGATAAGAAATGTACTCATTATCTTACCCATGTAATTGTAACCCCTCTGTATAGTATTTTCACAATTAAAAAAAAAAAGACCTTCTTCATTTAAATTTCTATATGTATCCTCCCTCTGGATTTCTACCCTACTCTATAGTTCTAATGTTAAAGGGTTAGTACCACTTAATTTTATTCTAGAGGCTCTCATGTTTACATTTCTGATGAGGTTGTTCCTTTTCCACTTACTCTGCTTCTCCTCTTATCTAAACTCCTTTTCACTAAGTCTTTCCTGGCCATTCTAAAGAAGGTTTCATAGAAACTTTGGAGTCAACTTGTTAGAAAAGGTTACTAATTTGTATTCAGGTTACCATTACCTCTATACATTAATCCATTAATCCATGGAGAAGTGATCTTTTTATAATATTTCTTTATCTCATCTATGAAAAGGAAATTTCTTTCTATTGGTTCAAGTCTACTTTTACACTACTAAAGAAAGTCTTGTAGCTGGGCACCCATGGCTCATGCCTGTAATCCTAGCTACTCAGGATTCTGAGATCTGAGGATCGAAATTCAAAGCAAGCAGGGCTGAAAAAGTCCCCCTGAGACTTTTATTTCCAATTTACCACTAAGAAAAAACTGGAAGTAGAATTGTGGCTCAAAGCAGTAGCTTTGAGCAAAAGAGCTCAGGGACAGTACCCAAGCCCCATGACTGAGGGTATGGATGAGTTTGAGAAACATGGAAGAGAATATTGGAAAGAGTGATATTGATCAACAATCACTGTACTCAGAAGCTGACTTGTTGAATTCAAACTCCTTTGTGCAGCCTCTTAAAATAAAAAAGAAGACTTTCACATAGCTAACTTGTTAATTTTATTCTATTTCCTCTGTCCAAATTTTAGTATTAATCTCTGTGAGGGACAAGGAACAGAAAATGACACCAAAAAAATTTCTATCAGGAAATGGAACTGACAGGATCTACATCAGAGGAATTTTAGATGATAGGCCTATCAATTACACTGAATATGAAGACATAATTAATATTAATAGGCATTTAAATTAAGACTTATCTTTCTGCTTCTATCAATATAAATACTCAGAGCAGCACAGAGGAACTTAACACTGCCACAAAAGGAATACCCTCTGTTAAATGTTAAAGTACTGAAACACATATGTAATTAAAAGGAACAGATACTAATTGAGAAAAGATTTCTGTAAAGATGTGTATAGCATTCAGGCACATAAATATGCTCTCTGTCCAGCAAATGAGATTTCTTTAAAACAAAATATTAGGTATATTTCTGTGACCCTATCACACTAGATTTGACATATATCAAATGGCATCAAACCTTCTATGAGGGCTAGGAAGGTGGTTCAGTGATAGAGTGCTTGCCTTGCATGCATGAGGCCCTGGGTTCAATTCCTCAGTACCACATAAGCAGAAAAAGCTGGAAGTGGTGCTGTGGCTCATGTGGTAGAGCTCTAGCTTTGAGCTGAAGAGCTGAGGGACAGCGCTCAGGCCCAGAGTTCAGGCCCCACAACTGACAAAAACAAAAACAAAAACAAAACTAATAATAATTAATGAATTAATTTTAAAAAAGTCTATGAATGACTCTTCTCTAACAATCATCACCTTCAGGTTTTGCCTGCTGTCTATTTAAAACCTTCTCTTTTGGAAGGTTCACTTACTCTCATAACTTCAACCATTTCCTATCCAGATAAAGCAAAATTTCACTAGCCTTACTCAAGGGATAAATCTGTAACAGGCACTTAGAAACTGCTTTGTTGAGAATCAGTTGTTCCTTATCTGGGCCCACTGGTTAACAGAGAAGGATAAAAGCTTGGCGTTGCAGCTTCTTTTTTACAGGTTTCCTTCACACACACACACACACACACACACACACACACACCACATACACATTCTCTCCGACCCACTCTGTGTATGTGTGTGTGTATTTCCCTGCATGTGAATGTCATGCATGCATGTGTGCATGCGTGTGTGCATGTGCAACTTGCTCTGGGGTCCAGAAAGGACAGGACTGATAGATCCATCTTTAAGGCAAGAGATTGAAACTACCTCAACGAAATGGATGGGAGAGCATCTTGGTACAGCCTGCCAATTGACAGCGTGCTTCACTGTTAACATTAGAGTTGCTTCTCTGAAACTAATTTTATTATCTCTTCTGCAATCCTCATTTGGGGCTCTGGCAATACCATTTTTCCTTTTTGTTTGTTTGCTTGCCTGCTTGAATGTTTTAGTACTGGGGATTGAATTTAGGGTCTTACACTTGCCAGGTAGTCACTCTAGCACTTGACCCAATCATATAATATACTTGGATCAAATTCTCCTCTTATAGTATTTTTCCTTGCTCTTCCTCCTCATCTCTTACCTTTATTTTACATTTTTTGGTGGGTTTCGTTATTCTACTTGCAGTCATACATATAAATATTTCAATCATATTTATACCCCATCACACTCTTTGCTTTGTTTCCTTCCCATTGGTTTTCCCCCCAAACTCTCCTTCTTATATATTATAATTATCATTATCATCATCATTACCATGTGATATTTGTTTTTCTGAGTCTAGTTTATCTCGCTCAACATGATGATTTCTAGTTTTATTCATTTTTCTGCAAACAAGATAATTTCATTTTTATTTATGAATTCTAAGCTGGCCCCATAGCTTGGCTATTGTGAACAGTACAACAAACACACATATGTGGATGTCTCTACTGTGTGTCACTTATATTCCTTTGGACACATGCCCAATAGTGGTATAGGAGGATCATGTGGTAGGTCTTTTTTAAGTTTTTTTGGGGGGGGTCTGGTCGTGGGGCCTGAACTCTGGGCCTGGGCACTGTCCCTCAGCTCTTTTAGCTCAAGGCTAGCGCTCTACCACTTGAGCCACAGCGCCACTGCCGGCTTTTTTCTTTTTGCTTATGTGGTGCTGGGGAATCGAACCCAGGGCCTCAGGCATGCAAGGCAAGCGCTCTACCACTGAGCCACCTCCCCAGCCCTTCTTTTAAGTTTTTGAGGAACCTCCATGCTGATTCCACACAAATATCCATTTCTACCATCAGGATACAAGGGTTCCTTTCCCCCATATTTTCACCAGCGTTTTTCTTTTTCTTTTTCTACATGGTTGCTATTCTGACTGGGGTAGGATGGAATCAAATATCAGTCCGTTTCCATTTTCTTTATGATGAATTGATGTTCAGTAATTCTTCACATGTTTGTTAGCCATTTGTGTTTCACTTTTTGTGAACTGTTCAGTTCATTTGTCCATTTGTGAGTTAGATTGTTTTTTATTTTTTCTTTTGTGTTTTATTCCTACATGTTTAGTTAGTTACATGGGGGCAGGGGGGTAGTATTTTGACATGACCCCATATGTATGCAATGTAGCTCCCTTCCTCCAACCTTCTCCTTCCAGGCCTCCTTTCCAAACCAAAATCAGCAAGCTTTAGTATCCATTTTTGCACTTGTACACAAAGTATTTGACCGTATTTATACTCTCCATTTTCCTTGGCCCCTCTCACTAGTACATAGGACTTGTCATCCATTTTTAAGTATATGTTCATTGTTCAAAGGGGTTTCACCATGGGACTTGACACATGCACATATAGTGCTTTGGCCTTGAACCATGATCCTCCTATTTCTGCCTTCCAGATCTGGGATTACAGATATTTACCACCACACCCAGTCTATTCTCATGTTTTCATTTCACTTTTTCTCAGTCATTTAGTCAATCAATTTTATGATTCTCTTTTCATACTTTTCTTACTTTTGTCTGCTAATACAATTTTGATGCATTACTGTTATAGTATTATATTACCATTATAGTTTTTGAAAGAATCCATTACTTTTTTTATGTGCTGATTCTAGGTCTTGAACTCAGGACCTTGAGCTCTAGCTTGGCTTTTTCATTCATGGCTGATGCCACATCTCCATTTCAAGCTTTTAGCTGATTAGTTGAAGATAAACATCCCTTAGATTTGCTTACTTAGGCTGGCTCTGAACCCTGAATTTCAGCCTCCTAAGTAGCTAGGACCATTAGGTTTTCAATAAACCTTGTCTTATAGCAAATGTTGAAGTACAGACTAATTTGCTCTGATCAGATAGTGAGATACAGCTGAGCAGCATTTTTTTTAAAGATACCATTAGGTTGCCTCTTTTAACATTTGTTCATTTCATTTTTATGAATATAGTACCTCTTGATAAATGTCACTCCCTTCAACACTCACCCAGCTCTCCCAACATACCCCTTCTCTCTCTTTCCTTAATTTTTAGGTTATGTATTGAATTTTTTGCCATTTAACAAAGCAACAAAATAAACATTAATATAAAGCATTAACATAAACAAAAGTTTATGTATACAATGCATCTTGATCTGTGTCATCCCTTCAATGTCTTCACCCCTCTCCCGCCCACCCCTTCCCTCATTTTATACAATGAATTCTTGCCTGCATTCTCCTCCCTCTTCATTCTCCTAGCTCTCTCCCTTTGGCTCCACCCTGCCCTTTTGTAAGTACCCATTTCCTGGTACTTACTTTTTCCAGGCTTTGATTTAGTTTTCCTAAAGAATTAATTACACTATTTGAGCTCAAGATGCACTATGTTTATGAATTGCTTTGTTTGATAGTAACTCCTTGTACAAGTAAAGATTAATTTTTTTTTTTTTTGTCGGTCATGGGGCTTGAACTCTGGGCCTGGGCGCTGTCCCTCAGCTCTTCAGCTCAAGGCGAGCGCTCTACCACTTGAGCTACAGCGCCACTTCCAAGTAAAGATTATTTTTAAAAATACAAAAATAAATAAATAATTTTATTTTTAGAGCGCCATATTCACCTAAGTCCTGTTCATGTTCTGCATGGAATTCTGTGGTTATCAGAGTCTTTCTTGCATTCCATCTGTCTCAAGGCTCCTGGTTCATTTCTTAGAAACATTCTGTGCTTCCTTGTGTTTTCAAGACTAGGTCTTACAAAGTTTTCAGCAATTGAAGATCATCTGACTAATCCATTCACCAATTTATTTTGTCCAAGATGAACTGTCTGCATTCTAAGCCCATACTTCTTGTGTTTCGCTTTAATACCATCTCACTTAAACTTACTCTCAACTGAATTGTATTTGTCCTTCAAGACTTACTCAAATTCTTCAATAAACGTTGTCTGACTACTCTGGATAGTATTCCTATAATGGTGATGGTTCCTAAATACATATTCTTATCAGAATAGCTTATTATACATTTAAGGTTTTAAAACCACAAGAGCCTGAGCCCTCTTCCTGGTGACTGTTATTCCCTAGACCTGAGATACATAATCTGAGAGTCTGGTTTTGAAAGTGGCTAGGATTATCAGTATGAGCTACTGAATCCAAGACTCTATTTTTAAGTATATCTTTCCAACAATATACACTTTGAATCCTGCTAAACCCCCACGAACCCTACTAGGATCCTGTGTTCACTAAACCATGGTGAACACTAGGTACAAATTGGAGGGGCAGAGGCCAACAGTAGCCTGGCATGTCATATGTGCTCCATCCCTCTACAGGACTTTATTTGCAAAACATAGTTCAAAGATAAAATTGTGTGAGATTTCAAGACAGCAATAACAGAGCAGCGCTTTCTGAGGACAGACTGTAGTTGTACACAGATGACATATCTCTATAGCTGGCCTGTGGATGGATCTAATATAAACCCCTTGATGAACAATGACTAGCTTACACAATTACAGCAAACCATTGCCCCTGAAATCTAATAAAATACTTTAAACAACAAAAAATGGCCACATTTTTCCTTGCTTATTTCTTCTAAAATTATAAGCTTATAAGAAAATGTCATCAGCCACAAATTCTGAAATGACAGTTTTTCATTGAATTTCATTTTAACTGACTTTACTCTAGAAAAATAGTCTTGACTGGGTCTTGGAATTGTCTTAGTTACAAATAATTTTCCAAGTAACTAACACCACCCCTTTCCTGATTCAGTTTACAGACCCAGAATAAGTATCCATGCTCTTTCAGCAAATGTAAGTCAGAAATAACTATGAGTAAGTGAAGCTGTTCCTTGTTGGGACTAGGGGACTAGTCTCATGCTTCATACTGACATTCCTCTCTACAATTGCAGATTAGAATAACAGTAGAAATTGGCAGTATCAACAAAAAGAAAGCGACAGAGGGAAAAAAATCAAAGGAGAAAAAAAATAAAGGAATTACGATCTCAGTTTATTGTGCTGAGGCAAAAAGATCGTCTTTAACAAGTGCCGATTCCACAGGAGATTCAGCAATGATAGTGGCAAATTTTCCAGGAAAGATAAAACTAAGGATGGTATATTCTATTGACAAAGCTATGAAATCACATAACCAATTTCTAGGTTTTTAAATTGTTTCTACATTTGTTTTAGAATATTTGGGCCTCAAATTGAATTTCTCACTTCTCCCTGACACATTAATCATGTGTGTTAAAGTTGAATTCGATCTGTCTTTTAAAAGCTGATTCTGTCAAAAAAAAAAAAAAGTACGGCATTCTTCTCAATTAACTACTATCATAATAATTGTTAGGTCAAAATATCCAAGTTAGACCATTAAACTTAAGGGGAAAGCATATTAATTGCTAATGGTCTATGCTTAGTATGAAGTCCCCAAATAATAGTGGTTTGTAATAGGTACAAAATGAATCCCACTTTCCCTTATTGTGCTTTCTACACATTTATGTCCCCTCTTTCTCTGCTACTTTTCTTCCTCCATAAATGTGTTCTGTTGAATTGTCTGAAATCGACCCCTGAGCTATTACTTTCCTTTTCCTAAGAAAACCATTTTTTTCTGAAGAGGCTAAAAATCTCATCTTCATTGGTGCCCTTGCAGTTAGAAGGTTATTCTGGCTCATCCTGGTTGCTGCCAGCACTCTCGTCTCAATTATCTTATTTAGTGGGCTTATTTCATTTGAAGATGAAACTGGCACAATTTCAGACTCATTTGACAGCTGAGAATCTTCAGTTCAGGGACTGTGCCCTGCTGGCCTTCCCAGTTTAGCTGCAGAAACTCGAAGAGCTCCAGCAAGATTATCAGCTTTATATTTAGTATCACAGAGTGTATATTTAAACGATGGACTCCATAAATTTAAAGAGAACAGGCCATGCAGCACATGATATTTACAAGGTTGGTACTCCTGCTCTAAGTTTTTCTTCTCTAAATTCTATCATATATGGATGTAATTCTAAAACTACTAATACTTCTAAAACACTTCTAGAATAAAAATGGACAAGGAACTCCTCCATCATAATTTTGGACACAAAATATACTTGCCAGAAAGTAAAGTGCCATGACACAGAGACAAATTGTAAACGTTTAGACACATTTTTCTCTGACGGTTGTATAGGGTCTGGTACATAAAAAAATACTCGTTAAATAAACATTTGCTTAATGGATAAATCGGTGAATTTAGTTTCCTTGTTGTCTAATGTGTTCCATACTCTGTGGATATTCTATTCATGATCTTTGTACATCTGTCTGTCTGTCTATCTGTCTGTCTACCATTTATGTTGGTTATTGCAGAAACCACATGTCTTTTCTTTTCTTTTTTTGGGGGGGTCCAGTTGTGGGGCCTGAACTCTGGGCCTGGGTGCTGTCCCTCAGCTCTTCAGCTCAAGGCTAGGGCTCTACCACTTGAGCCACAGCGCCACTTCTGGCTTTTTTCTTTTTGCTTATGTGGTGCTGAGGAATGGAACCCAGGGCCTCAGGCATGCAAGGCAAGCACTCTACCACTGAGCCACTTTCCCAGCCCCACCACATGTCTATTCTATGTAGTGAACATTGTCATTCTCAAGACTCTAATTTGCTTCTGAGCAGTATGGACTTCAGTAGTTCTTCAATTTTCCTCCTTTATCAAATTTACAGCAGAAATAAGCCCCTAGATATAATTTTGTTCTTATCTACAAGTTTGTATTTGTTTAATGATTTCATGCAACTCACATTGAGTTCACAATGTGACTGTAAGCTTCTTAAGAGCAGTGCAAATGCAGTCATTCCATTTGCAATACCTTTGGGTCTGATAACAATTAGGCAACCATGGTGATCGTTGTATTATAAATGTTTGATTGACTAAATCAAGTGAGTCACATACTAACAGTGTTCATCCATTCACCAAATATTTGTTGAGTCAGGCTATAACACCATTTTAAGCTTTGCACAAGCTTTTCTTTGGAAATATTTTTTTCCTTTGCTATGACTCTCTTTATAATCTGGTTCACAATATCATGAAAATGAGAATTAGGTGACTCACCAAAAGGCTTGAGACTCGCATTAACTCTGTTTTCTTGGCTGAAATCTTGAGAGGCAATTAATATGGTGATTGTGATATAACATTGTCCTTCAAGTACACATTTGAATCCCCAGAATGTATGGCTATATTCCCTCACATAATGAGGGACTTTGTACACCTAATTAAACTAAGGTTTTTAAGAGAGGGAGACCAGTCAGAGATCAGAGGCAGACAACTGTGATCACAGGGTCATTGAAAGATGGAAGAAGGAGACAGAAGTGCCAGAGGCGGAGGTGTGAGGATAGGAGCTGTAGGCTAGAGGTGATAAAAGAAAACAGAGAGAGGGGGAGAAGGAGGGAGGGAGAGAGAGAGACAGAGACAGAGACAGAGATACACAGAGAGACAGAGAAACAGAGACAGAGACAAAGACACACAGAGAGACAGAGAGAAACAGAGACAGAGACAGAGAAACTGAGAGATTTGAAGATACTATAGACAGGAAATACAGTTGACTTCTAGAGATTGAAAAAGGTAAGGAAACAGATCTCTACTAGTCTTTAGAAGAAATGTAAAGCTGTCAAGCCCTTTGCTTTAATGTAGTAAAAAAAAAACTATTTAAGACTTCTACCTTCTGTAGAACCACATTTGTGTGGTTCTAACTTTGTGTTGGTTTGAACCGATACAATGGTTTAAAATTCACATTACACCACCCTAGGGCTCATCTTTGTTGTCATGCTTTGTCTGTAAAATGGGAATAAGGAAAGCACTTTTCTCCTAGGATACTTGCTTAGCTATGCTTGGGGATTAAAAAATGCTTGTATGATACTCAATAGGAAATGTACTCATTACCTTACTCATATAACTGTAACCCCTCTGAACAGTATTTTTACAATAAAAATATTTAAAAAATACTTGTATGTGCTATGCAGTCTCTTTTGACTTGATTTTTAAATATATATTGTATCTTTATGTACTTCCTCTGTGTGTGTGTGTGTGTGTGTGTGTGTGTGTGTGTGTGTGTGTGTGCTGGTCCTGGGACTTCAACTCAGAGCTTGGGTACTGTCCCTGAAACTTTTGTGCTCAAGACTAGGGCTCTACCACTTAAGCCACATTTCCACCTCCAGCTTTTTGTTGTTTAATTGGAAATGAGTCTCACAAACTTTCATTCCTGGACTGGCTTCTGACCATGATTCTCAGATCTCAGACCCCTGAGTAGTGAGGATCACAGGTGTGAGTCTCCTGTGCCTGGCTTACCTTTGTGCATTTTAACTCATTTAGTTATCTACTCCCAAAAAATTAGCTAAATTTTATTAAAGCAATATATCCTCAAAGTACTTAGCACATTTTAATGCATAGATGAAACAAAAATACAAATGAGTGGGATCCATAGGTGAAGATCTATCTATATCTATCTATATCTATGTCTATCTATATATATATATAAAACCTTCAAATATTATAAAAATGATAGAAATTTTACCACCTATAAGTTTGGACAAACTAAATACTTCAAAAATTCTAGACTATGAAAGGATGTGAAACTAAACTCAAAAGAATGATTCACTAGCAAGTGCCAGACTGTGAGGCCAAACCCCAGTACTGTCACAATAATTTACACAACTGTGGAAACTTTGTGGTCAAGGGAAGTGAATAAGAATAATTTAGATTGGTTGTCTACACAGCTTTAATTTGACAAATGAAGGCCAAATTCCCTGCTATGCAGGGAATTCCCTGCTATGCAGGCTTTCCTTTTGAAACAGAGTCAGCAAAATCACCTTGGTGCTTGCTAGAGGAGTCAGCTGTTTTGAGTAGATTCCAACCATGGCAGGTAGGGCCCTATAGGTGCTGACATCTGTACTGTATCTATTCTTATATGTTCATCTAGTAACTGTTCATGCTCACCTATTCACATGGTAACCATATTAACATTGCAACCTCTGGAAGGATGTCAATGTCCCTTTATGTAAATCATCAGAATTCTGTGTGAGTCAAAAATGGTAAAGTTGGATTAAAAAGTACATAAAAGTAGAAGAGGAACCATTTGGGAAGGAGCAAGGGACTAGTGGTGAGGGTGAACAAGAGGATATTGGGGAGTGAACATGATTGAAGCACAGTAAATATACTTCTGACAATATCATAATGAAACTTGTTATTTTTTACAGAATGATACTAAAATTAATTTAACTAGCTTAAGGCAGGGCAGTTTGCTACACTGAATTATTTTTCAAGGCTTTAGTTTCATTTGTCCATTTTTTTATGGTACCAGCATTTGAACTCAGAGCCTGGTACTTTCTTAGGGAGGCATTCTGTTGCTCAGCCAGTCCTCATGTTGAGGACCTCAATCTGCCCATTTAATCTTTGCTTTATAGCTGGGATGACAGGCACATGTCACCATGTCCAGCTCCTTCCATTGAGAGGGAGTCTCACAAACTTTTTGCTTGGGCTGGCCTGGAATTACCATCTTTCCAATCTCTGTTTCCCACAGAACTGGGACAACAGGCATGTATCACCACATCCAGCTATTGATGGAGAAGGGATCTGGCAAACAATTTTGCCTGGGCTGATCTTGAACTTTAATCCTCTTGATCTCAGCCTCTTAAGTAGCTAAGATGACACCGATGAGCCACCATGCCTGATTTACAGCTTTATTTTCTACAAAGCAGTTTGAGTGTCACAGCAAAATGAACTGGAATGAACATATTTCCTGTTTATCCCTTGCCACTATACATATCATTACCAACGTCCCTACTGGGTTGGTATATTTGCCACAGGCAACAAATCTTAATTGACACTTCATCACCATCTGAAGCCTATTGTTTATATTAGGCTTCTTTTTGGTGTTGTACATTCTGACTTTGGGCCTATATCCACATTATGCTATCATAGGGGTTTCAATGCTCCAAAACCCCCTATATTCTGCCTAGTCACCCATCCCTTCAACTCCCTGAAAGACACTGATCTTCCTAGTGTTCACAGTTGTCGGAAGTGTCATTCAGTTGAAATCATATGGGAAGAAAACTATTAAGATTGGCTTCCTTCACTTAGTTATCTGTATTTAAGCTTTGTCCATGTGTCTACATGGTTTGATATCTCCTTCTTTTTAGTGGTGAATGATATATTTCATTATGTGAATCATCTGTACTTGTCCATTCACCTGCTGAAGAACATCTTGGTCTATATGCAGGATTTGGGGTAGATGCCAGGAAACCTAATCGCTAGATAGCATGGTAGAGTATGTTTAGTTTTGTTTAAGAAAATAACTCTCTTCCTAAGTAACTGTGCAATTTCATATTCCAGTAGCAGTGAGTTTCTGTAATTTCACATCCTTGCCAACGTTGTGTTCATTCAGAGTTCAAGATTCTGAACAATCACATGGGAATGTAGTAGTATCTTATTTTAAATTACATTGAGCTTCTATTTTGAAGTTTCATTGGTAACACTTATTACATTAACTTAATTTCTTTCCTATTTGATAAGATTCATAGATTGCACCCAGATATTTTGTGTGCGGGTATGAGTATTTGAACTCTGGACCTTGTGCTCTCACTTGGACTTCTTGCTCATGGCTGGTGCTCTACCACTTAAGCCTAACCTCCAATCTGGCTTTTTTTTTCTGGTCCTGGGGATTGAATTCAGGACCTGGGCCTTGACCCTCTTTGTGCTCAAGGTTAGAACTCTACCACTTGAGCCACAGCACCACTTCTGGCTTTTTTGAGTAGTTTATTGGAGATAAGAGTCTCACAGACTTTCTTGCTCTTGCTGACTTCTAAGGGCAATCCTCAGATCTCAGCCTCTGGGGTAGCTAGGATTACAGGTGTAAGCCACTGGCTCTCAACCATTTTGGCATTTTGCTGGTTAACTGGAGATGGAGTCTTGCAGACTTTTTCTACCTAGACTGGCTTCAAGCTGAAATCCTCAGATCTCAGCCTTCTGAGTAGTTAGGACAACAGATGGATTTTTTTTTTTAATGTAAGATATTCACCATCAGCTCTTCTTGGTATCCACTGAGTGTAAAGCATAATGCTAGGGAGTACTAAGGGCTCTCGTGATTGTTAATTTTGTGTGAGAACTAAGTTGGGGGGAAGGATGCCTATCTAGTGAGTTAGATGACATTTGGGATGTATCTGTGGGATGTCTCTAGAATCTATTAGTATTTGCGTCAGTGGACTGACTAAATCAGTGGGTAGCAAATTTGTTAAGGGCCTCAATAGAACAAAAAAGAGCAGCGAGGGTGAACTTTTTCTCATCTCCCTCTTAGCTGAGACAAGCCATGCTTTACCCTCAGATACTGAGGTCCCTCGTTATTGGGCCATAGACTAGTGCCCCACGCTCTCTGGGTTCTCAGAATCTTCAGGCTCAGCGTTTTGGGTAGTCCAGCTTGTCAATGGCACATCCGGAGACTTCGCATTCTCTGTAATAACATGAACCAGTTTCCATAGTAAGTCATTTTATGCATCTCTCTGTGTCCCATTGGCTGTTTCCGTTTTCTTTTTTTTTTTTTGTATGTTTTATTGTAAAGATACTTACAGAGGGGTTACAGTTACATAAGTAAGGGAATGAGTATATTTCTTATACAGCATTGTTACCCCCTCTTTTGTTTTTCCCCTACCATCCCTTCCCTTCCCACCTCCACAACTCCTCCCTCCCCCCAACCCGAAGTTATAAAGTTCATTTTCAACAAGGTGTCTTGTACATTTCATTGTTACGATGGGTCAACATGTATCCTCATTTCAGCATTTTCTTATTTCCCTTCCCCTCCCCAAACAAAATGCAGGGCAGCCGGGCGCCGGTGGCTCAAGCCTGTAATCCTAGCTACTCAGGAGGCTGAGATCTGAGGATCGCGGTTCAAAGCCAGCCCGGGCAGGAGAGACCGTGAGACTCCTATCTCCAATAAACCACCAGAAAACCGGAAGTGGCGCTGTAGCTCAAGTGGTAGAACGCTAGCCTTGAACTGAAGAGCTGAGGGACAGCGCCCAGGCCCAGAGTTCAAGCCCCAGACCGACAAAAAATAAATACATAAATAAATAAAATTTAAAAAAAATGCAGGGCACCGGAATGAAATACAGTGAAAACAGGAGTTATACCGTGGGGGAAGAAGATACAAAAGAAATTTTAAAAATCACATAGTACCTTATAAATACATTAAAAATGACAGCAACAAAAACAAAACCTTTTGTGTCTCTATCTTGGGGTTCATTTCTCTTGACATCATCTTATATGGCCATATGTACATAGTTTTTTACCTTTTCTGTAGGGAATGCTAACCCAGTTCGTAAAACCTAATGCTTCTCAAAGAAATGTTTTAAAAGCATTACAATTTAGAAATACTCATAGTTTTATAGCATACTCGTATTTTGCTTGAACTCTTACTTAAATATACTACATAGAGATTTCTGCCAATTGACATGACTGGTTATGACTTAAGGCTAATAAACCGTGTCCTTTTCCCTTACATAGTGATTTTCAATTTTGAAGAGCTAGGAAAGCTAGAAAGAACAAAAGAGCAACCAAATGAAAAGAAACATCATCAGGAAGGAATTTTTCCATTCTAACATGTCTTTAATAAGAGCCAGTTTACTTTCCAGACATATTATAAACAAAGCATATAAAGCTAATTCAAGCTTGAATCACTAGCAAAAATCAATTCTATTTTATTCAACCAATTTTTTTCCTATTTTCTCTTCTTCCTTTATTTTTTTCTTTCCCACTGTCTTCTTTTACTTATTTTTCAATTCTGAAAGGTTACTAAAATGTTTTTTTTCTATCAATCTGTCACATCTAGTCATTTTTCTTCTCTGAATATAACAAATAGAAGCCATGTGTCTTGAAGAAAACAGTACTTGTAAAAGGAGAGCCCAGTGTTTAACAGGTGGCTCGTACCATAGCCTTCTGCAAAAAATCAAGCTATTTATGTTTTTATTATATGCAACCAACTTTAAGTTGCACAATCAACCTTACAAGATTCAGAAAAATGAATGGATCTGGAGATTATTGTGTTAAGCAAAATAAGCCGAATTCAGAAAGAATTCATATGTGGAATATAAAAAAAAACACAGGAGAGAGAGCAAGGGAAGGGGTAGTAGCATTGTCCACTATCTGTGTAACTGTAACCCTTCTGTATATCACCTGTATAATAACAATAATGAAAAGAAAAACATACAGGAAAGTCGAAGGACTATGATGGAATAGGAAGGGATTCTGTGATGTGGAAAATGGTATGAGGGTGAGTAGTGGGGAGTACTGTCAAAGTACTTTAGATACAGTTATAAAAATGTCATGATGAAACCCATTATTTTATACAATTAATATGCACTAATGCAATATTTTTAAATTTAATGCAGAACTTTGTTTTTTTGTCATATAGTGGCAAAATCCTTTCTAAGTATTAGAGTATGATAGTTCTTGAATTCTACTCATCTAGAATACTGAAATATTCATAATTCTTTGTTATTTTTGTCAATGCAAAGTCTTGTATCTTACAAAGGAAATTAAACACTTCATATGTATTCTTTGTAATTTTCATTTGATGAATTATTTATATCCTTTGTTCATTTTTCTACTAATGTAGTCTTTATCTTATTATTTATTCATATCAGTTCTCCCTAGAGAAAGGATATTGTCCAACTGCTGTAATTTGTGCTGCATGTGTTTTACCTAGGTGTGTTTTTGCTTTTTCATTCTGCTTATGTTTTCCCTATATAAAATTTTATTTTATTTATGTCAGACCTACCAAACTTTTCTTTCATGTGTTCTGAGGGTTTTTAATTTTTTGTTTGTTTGTTTATTTGGGGGGCTCTTTTTCTTTTGCCGGTCCTGGACTAGAACTCACGGCCTACTGTCCCTGAGCTCTTTTGCTAAAGCTAGCACTCTACCACTTGAGCCACAACTTTATTTTCAGCTTTTTTGGTAGTTAACTGGGTATAAGTCTTATAGATTTTCCTGACCATACTGGCAGTGAACCACAATCCTTAGATCTCAAGCCCCTGAGTAGTTAGGATTACAGATGTTAGCTACAGGTACTTAGTGTGTTCTGAGTTTTATGTCATTACTTTTTTTTTTATAGCTGAGAGCCATAAAATCTCATAAATATTCCCCATTTTCTCAGTAATTTCATGTGAAATCCCATGGAGTCCTTCAAGATTATTTTTGCCAAAAGATCAATGATTAGGGAGAGTCAATAAAAGCTGCTAATAATCTTACATTATTAATAGAGTCCTCCGGAGATGAGAAATGGGCTATACTAACAACTGAAAGTATGCTGGAAACAGCCATAGGGTGTCTACAGGCTAATCTACATTAGAGAAGCCCAAGATTAACTATTAAATGAATTAACAGCAGCATAGCCCTTCCTAAGAGTCCTCAGTTCTCCTTTAACATAGACTTAAACATTCAAGCAAGGAAATTTATGAAAGAGAAATCTATTACAAAATGTACATGTAACCAGAAACTGATGGCTCATGCCTGTAATCCTAGCTACTCAGGAGGCTGAAATCTGAGGACTGTGGTTTGAAGCTAGCCCACAGAAAAGTCCCCTTGAGACTTATTTATTTATTATTTTAATTTGTTTTGTTTTGTATAGTTGATATACAGAGGAGTACAGTTACACGAGTCAGGTACAATCAGTAGAATTTTTTTGAACCATGTTTCCCATCCACCCATAAGATATCCAGTCCATTTTCCACATGGTGTCTAGTAAGCATCACTGCTGTATTTGTTCATCCTTGTTCTACCTTTTATGTGCCTCCTTACCCTCTCAAATACAAACAAACAAATAATACAAAAGGCAAAGAAAACAAAAATAGCAACAATGGCAACTAAGGAATGAAATGTGTTTCTTTTTTTTTTGGAGTTCATTTCATAGAATATTATTTTATTTTACTTTATTTTATTTTTTCTTTTTAATTTAACTTTTTAAATTTTTTATTGTAAAGGTGATGTACAGAGGGGTTACAGTTACAAAAGCAAGGAAATAAGTACATTTCTTGTCAAACTTGTTACCCTTTCCCTCATATTTCTCCCACTTTCCATCCCCACCCCCCAAATTGTACAGATTATTTCCAACATATTTTCTTGTGAGTATCGCTGTTGCATTGGTTCCCCCCTTGTCCATTGTCTCGTCATTCTGTTGTTCCCTTTCCCTTCCCTAATTCAGATAAATGGATATACAATATAGACTTATTTTATATGATCATCTGTCCATAGCTATTGAGCCTTTGTCTATCACTCCAATGCATATCCTCCTTTGGTCTCTGTATGTTAATGGCTAGAGCCCTATATAATTTAACATGTCCTAGTTTTATTGATTTATTTTAGTCATTCAATGAGTTTCTAGATTCAATGTGTTTGTAGATTTATAGGCACATTCTAGTTACCACAAATGAAGGAAACCATGCAGCCTATGTTTCTTTGGCTTACTTCACTTAAAATGATTTTTTCCAAGTCTTTCCATTTTCTTCCAAATGGCACAATAGCATTCTTTTGGATGGATGAGTAGAATTTCATATATATATATAAACATTTTCTTGATCCATTTGTCCACTGAAGGACTTCTATGTTGTTTCCACATCTTGGCTGTGGTAAACACTGTTGCAATAAATGTGGTTGTGCTGGTGGCTTTAGTGGGGCCTGTTTTTGCAGTCTATTGGATAAATGCCCAAGAGTAGAATTTCTCGGTCATAGGAAAGCTCTATGATCAGTCTTATAAGGAACCTCCATATTGCTTTCCAGAGTCGCAACAAGTTTACATTCCCAACAACAGTGTTCTCTTTTGGCCACATCCCTACCAGTATTGTTATTATTAGTGTTCCTGATAATTGCCATTCTAACTTGAGTTAGATGGTATCTTAACATTGTTTTGATTTGCATGTCTTTTATGGCTAGAGATGTTGAACATTTCTTCATGTGTCTATTGGCCATTCTTCTTTCTTCCTCTGAGAAGTCTCTCTTTAAGTCTTTAGTCCATTTGTTGATTGGGTTGTTGACTTTTTGAGGGTTTATTTTGGGGGGAGGTTAATCCGTGAGACTCTTATCTCCAATTAACTACTCAAACAACAACAACAACGAAAGTGAAACTGTGGTTCAAAGCACTAACCTTGAACAAAACAGCTCCCAAGCCTTGAGTTCAAGCTCTGATTGACCAAAAAAATAAATGTACATGCAAAAGTAAGTAAGCAAATTATTTTTATTTTGGAGGAAAACCTTCTTGGAAACAGAACCTCCACTCTCTTGATCTAGGGGGAATAACACCCACTTAAAGCATAAAATCATTCAAATGGAAACCTCATGCACGTTGTTAGAAATGATCATTTAACTGTGTTAATACTCTGATTTTTTGCACAATATGTTTAATAGCATGTTTTTCTGGTAATTATCTAGAGTAAAAGAGAAGGTTATTGGTTAGGTAAAATATAAAAAAAACAGAAATAAGAGAATGAAAGAGAGGAGAATATGAGGAATTGGCTCACACAATTATGGAGTCTAAAATCTGCAAAGCCAACATCTAATTTAAGTTGGAAAGTTGGAAACAGCTATAGGTTCAGGAAGGACTGATGGCTTGTATTATTAGGCAGAAAGAGCTAGTTTCCAGGATTTAATTTATTTTTTGTTCATGTGGTACCAAGGAATCAAACCCAGGGCCTCATGTATGCTAGGCAAGCACTCTACCACTAAGCCACATTCCGTGGTTGGGAATTCTTTCTTCCTCAAGTGAAAGTCAGCCTTTTATTCTAATTAAGCTTTCAACTGATTGGATGAGGCCCATTCACTTCAGGGAGAGCCCATCTACTGTAGTCAGTCTACCGATTTCAGTGATAACCTCCCGCAAATACACATTTAAAGAAACACTCAGAGTAATGTTTGATAAATATTTGGGTAACCTTTGGCCTACTCAAGTCAACACATAAAATTATAACCATCACAATGTGTCTAATTTTCAAACACAGCCACGGAGCCCAGATATCATCTGTGCTGCCCTGTCCTCCAAGATCCAAGTAAAATTTATCCAAATTCCATTCTATGTGAAGCCATGCCTGGCTTTCTCCCCAGTCTTTCCAGGAATTTTGGGTATGTAAGAAACTGACTTATGTTTTTCCCAGTCTGACTTCAGGCTCTGGCTTGAATGATCACTTTAAAGACTATCTCATTATCCCAAGTGTGCTCTGTCCTTACTTCATACTGTGTCAGAAGGGGCACAATTCATCTTTTCTCCTTAGTCCCGCAAGAAACAAAATCAACAGATGCATGCACATAAACATAAACACGTATGGACACTTCATGCAGATCATTTGCATGCATGATAAATATTACTGAAATTCTTTAGGACACAGGACTATTTCCTATGCCAAAAATACAATAAATTATTTTAGACATTTTTAATCATTAGTATTTTGATCCATTCAACTTCCAAAAGTGAAGATGTTTAGGGGGTTGAATTATCTTGTTCCTAGGGTTCAAGAAACAATGCTGAAACTTATACTTCCATTTATTTTTATATAAAAATAAGTTTTAAAAAGCCATTATAAAAATGTTATAAAATGTATACATAGTTGAAGAACATTCTCCAAAGTATTTTGTCTAGTTTTCGATTAATAAAATCATTGTATCAATGGCTCTCCTGCTTTACCTTTTCATTCAAGTTTTCCTTTTATCTCTTTTCTCAACACTCTCCTAAGCAAAAAATGTTAATAAATATTGGGCAATTAATCTCTTAAATTCTTACCTATAGTAATATAAGTGTCCCCAGTGCTGAGCTCTAATTTATTGTGCTATTGTGATTATTCATTTACCAGTTTCCACCCCACTAATCTCTGGAGCAAAGAAACAATATGATGACTGATGTTAGGAATAGGACAAACAGAAGGACAATTACCCAGTTCTTAGTTTAAAAAAAAAAACAAAAAACAAGGATCAGGTTCTCTCTCTCTCTCTCTCCCTCTCTTTCTCTCTCTCTCTGTCTTTCTCTCCCCCTCCTCTCTTTCTCTCTCTCTATCTCTCTTACTCTCTCTCTCCTCTCTCTTTCTTCCCCTAACTCCTCTTCTCTCTTACACACACACACACACACACACACACACACACACACACACACACACACAGAGGGTGAGGGGGATTACCACAGCAAGAACATATTTTTCTCAACAGCAACTTAGAATAAGACTTAGTAGTCACTTTAAGATAGGAAGGAGTCATTTCTGACTACAGTATCTCTGTATTCAATAAAGCTATGCTTCAAACAAAGGATGGATTTTTTTGGCTCAAATAGTCTATAGTCATGGAAAAAATTAAATACTTAGTGACAGATTGCTGCAAAAAGCACTTCCTCTTCTTTCTCTCCATGAAAGATAGGATGTTCTAGTTTTAGTTTAGGGATTGGTTTTTGTTATGCTGCCTATACTGATCTCAAATTCAAAGACTCAATAAAGGCTCCTGTTTCAGCTTCCTAAGAAGCTATTACTACAGATATGTGCCACCATGCCCAACCTAGATGGCAATTTTAATAGATAGTTGTACGCTTGACAAAATTCAATCTCCATTCAAGATAAGAAGTCTTTGACAGGGCTGGAAGGTGGCTCAGTGGTAGAGCACTTGCCTTGCTTGCATGAGGCTCTGGGTTCGATTCCTCAGCACCACATAAGCAAAAAAGAAAAAAGCCAGAATTGGCACTGTGGCTCAAGTGGTAGAGTGCTAGCCTTGAGCTGAAGAGCCGAGGGACAGCGCCCAGGCCTAGAGTTCAGGCCCCACGACCGGAAAAAAAAAAAAAAAAAGAAGTTTTTGAAAAAGTAGAAATTGTATGGGAATCCATCAAATGTCTAAAGGGTGTCTGTGAAGAAAATCTACACTTGAAGTCATGCCTAAATGCCAAAAGATTTTCCTCCTAAAGATCAGGAACAATAGAAAAAGTTCACTTCTTTTATTTCTATAAAATATAATTCTTGAGACCCTATCCAATATATGAAGACCCAGAAAAGACATAAAATTCATAAACATTAAGAAGGAATGCTTAGAAAAAGGAATGCTTAAAACTGTCACCATTTACAGATTTAGTTGTTATAGGACAGCTCAGGAAATTTAAAACTTAAACTAGGAAATTAGTTCACCAATATTTCAGGGAATACAAAAAAGTAAACTTTTTATGTATTAGAAACTAAAAATGTAAAAATACATGTATGTACATGTGTGTGTGTGTATATATATATATAAAACAGCATCTCCCAAGCATAAAATTTCTAGAAATAAATTTAACAAAAGTGTCTAATATATGCATACTAAAAACTAGAAAACATTACTAAATAAAAGAAAAACTAAATTAATGGAACGGTACATCACTTTCATATATATCTTCACTTTGCAAACCTATCCAAAAGTTATGAACCATAAATGGAAAAGAAACAATGATAAATTCTACTTCTTCCACTTTCATTCTTCAAAAGGCAAATAGGAAGAAACCAGAAGAAAATGTTTACCACACATCTATATCAGACAATGAACTCACATCTATATGTCTAAAGAACCTTAAAAATTCCTAAGTAAAAAAATGTACTACCCAATGAGGAAATAATCCAAAGAGTTGTATATTCACTTTACCCTAGGAGATGTGTGGAGGGTTAACACATATGTATAATGATGGTTAGCATCATTAGTCACCGGTGAAGTGAACTCACAACAAATGATATACTAGCACAAATCCTTCAGTTTGGCTAAGGTTTTGAAAAGTGTACTGAGCGAAGGGAGCAACAGGAACTCTCCATCACTTGATGAAGTTTTCCGAATTAAACTTATATCCACCATATGAGATAGCACTTCTAGCACTTGGTATTTATTCAAGAAAAACAAGAACATATGTCCACGCTAAAGAACATATGTCCACACAAAAACTTGTACACAAGTGTTGATAGTAGCATTATTTGTAACATGTCCAAACTGGAAGCAACCCTAATGGCCATCAATATGGAAGTTAATAAACCAATTGTGATTTGTCTCCACAATGGGATATTACTCAGAAATAACTAAAAGGGCACTAGTCATACATCTAACGAAATGGATGCATCTCAAAAATTGTGCTTAGTAAGATTAGTATAACATAAGATCTGATTAAATGAAATGTTGAAATGTGCAAAATATTGCACAGAGATAGAAAGGATGTCTGTAGTTGCCTGTGGATGGAGAAAGGGGCAGGGAAACACGGAAATGTTTAGAAATGAAAAATGAATCTGGTGATGATTGTATGGGTTTTATGCATACATAAAAGCAGATTAAATGGTGGAGTTTCATTATGTAAAATGTAACGTACTTCACTTGTGCCATAATAGAGCTGACATTACTTTAAATATGAAAATTGTGACAAATTTCCACCTTCATTCTACATCATGAATTTCAAAATCATGTTTTTGAATTCTATGAAAACCCTGTTGGAATTTACATAGACTGAGATATCTTTTGGGCACAATGATTTTTATATTTGACAGATTTTGTTGAGTCCACCTGGACAATAAAAATAAACATGACAATTTGAATACTTCAGATGAGTGATTTTCTAGTGTATTCTTTGTCCCACATATAATCTTAAGAAGATTTTTTTTACCTTTTAGAAAAATTCAGATTTCAAATGACAAAACAACAAAGCAAGAACTTACACAGTGTATCTGAATTTCCTCATTGAGTTAAGCATTATATCCCAAGTTCATCTCTCATGGGAGGAGTAGAGAGAGATTTTAGGCAGATATGTTATGGCGGTCAGCCCTGTAGCTTGGATATCTATCGAGACCAAAACTTACAGTTTGGAGGTTATTTCCTGCTTGTAGGGAACAATAAGATCTTCTTACCATGAGTTCCCCCAAAAGTGTAAATGTTAAAAACTTTGGCTGGTGGCAATTTCCCACTCAAAGCCTGCCAAAAAAATCTTTTAAAATGCCATATGTTTCTTTGTCATCCTATACCCACTTACTTGAATTTTCCATTTATTGTGCATTTTATGAGAAATTTCTGTGTTTTTTCTGTTTTACTCATCAAAATATTATTTTTAGAGTTAATTTACAAGTATCAGATGCCCAGAGAATCTATTTTCAGCTCCATTTTTACAAGGGAGTCAAACATTTTTGTAAAGTATAAATGAAATTCAGTGCTAAAAATGTAAGAGTCTAATTTGAAATACAGATTTTCCATGTAGTGACTATGTTCCAAGGTTGGCAGAGTATATATGCTCATATCTCTAAGCTTTGCCATTTATACTCCAACACATTCAGAGATGAATCAATTTCTTTGTAGGTTGCCACCTTACAAGTTGCTTTAGGGGAGATTTCAAATGAGTTCAACTATATGTTGAGTTTACTAGGCTCCTTAACCAACTGATGATTCCATCTGCCCTCTCAATGTGGAGATTCTAGGAACATTAGCTGTGGACGGAGGAATGTCCAATGCAGTGGTCTGGGTCAGCATGCTACAATAAACATTTGTAATGCCACAATGACTCCAGGTCCACTGATCAAGTCATTATCCAATGTCAGGTGCTAGTTCCAGCATCATCTTAATAATGGCTTATGTTTGTAAAGTGCTTATTTTGTGCCAGACACTTCACTAATCTATTTATCTGCATGTTTTCTTCATTCTCACAACTGTAAATATGAATAACTGTATTTTACAGATGAAGAAACTGAGATTAAAACCAGAATAACTGATAAGAAATGTACTCATTATCTTTCCCATGTAATTTTAACCCCTCTGTTCAGTATTTTCACAATAAAAAAATAACAATAAAATAAAACCAGAATAACTTTCCAGGTACATGGATTAAGAAATAGCTGTATTTAAAAGAATTGACTTGTTAGTGTGTTAAGCCATTTGTTTTTTCCTTGTGTATCTTGGGGTCTGCTTTTCATATTTGAATTATATCCTTTGGGCCTACTTTTTAATTTCTTAAAGATTAACCAGTTCTACTTCAATTTCTCTTCTGCGCTGATAGTCTTTGAAGGACAAAGAATGATTTCTGAAGACCCAGCAAGTGCCTTGGAAACAGACATAGACTGACTCGTTGACCTTCAAATGGAATGGGTCCAAATTTCACTACCAAATTGCTCTTAATTTTTTCTGGGAAGTGTGAGAGTTCAGATGTATTATTTATCTTGTGCAGCATAACAACAAAAACAAAGGCTGGCTTTGAACTGAGATCCTCAGATCTCAGCCTCTGAGTAGTGAGAATTACAGGTATGAGCCACTGGTGCTGGCTCCTTCTCCCCATTTAAAAAATTATTTTATTGTAAAGGTGATATACAGAGAGGTTACAGCTACATAAGTAAGGTAATGAAGACATTTCTTTCCAACAGTTTTACCCTTTCCCTCCTTTTCTCCTGCTTTCCCTCCCTCAACCCTCCTCTCTGACACCCCTGCCCCACAAGTTGTAAAGTTCATTTCCAACATGGTGTCTAGTGAGTATTGCTGTTACACTGGTTCACCCTTTGTCCCACCATTTCTGTGATTCCCTTCCCTTCCCCAAATCAGATTAACTTATATACAAGACAAAGGGTGCCAAAATCAGAAACAATGAGCACTGGTAATAAACCAGAGGAGAAAAAAAAAAGAAAGAACAAAAGAAATAACAGCAAACAGTACACTAAGAGAAAGATGAAAGAAAGAAAGAGAAAAAACAACAAAAATCCCTCTTGTTTGCATATCTTGGAGTTCATTTCAATCAGTATCATTTCATATGGTCATATGTGCATAGCTATTGAGCTATTGTGATCCTCTACTAGGACTATCCTAGACATATTTTACAATTATTACAAATGAGAGAAACCATGGTGCCTATGTTTTTTGGGGTCTGGCTTACTTCACTTAATATGATTTTTTTCCAAGTCTTTCCATTTCCTTATGAATGGGGTGATGTCATTCTTTCTGATGGAAGCATAGAATCCATTGTGTATATATACCACATTTTCTTGATCCAATCATTTACTGCGGGGCATCTGAGTTGGTTCCATATCTTAGCTATGATAAATAATACTGCAGTGAGCATAGTTGTGCTGGTAGCTTTAGTATGGCCTTGTTTGTGATCATTTGGGTAAATGCTCAGGAGTGGAATTTCTTGGTCATTCTGAGAACTCTATGTTTAGTCTTTTGAGGAACCACCATACTGCTTTCCAGACTGGTTGAACCAGTTTACATTCCCTCCAACAGTGTAGTAGTGTTCCCTTTTGGCCACATCCCTGCCAGCATCTGATACTGTTTGTTTTCTTGATAATGGCCATTCTAACTGGGGCAAAGTGGAATCTCAATGTGGGTTTGATTTGCATTTCTTTTATGGCCAGAGATGTTAAACATATTTTCATATGTCTATTGACTATTCTTATTTCCTCTCTAGAGAAATCTTTTTTAATTCTTTAGCTCACCTATTAATGGGGTGGTTGTTTCTTTGGGAATTCATTTTTGGGAGTTTAACTTTTTGAGCTCCAAGTATATATTTGATATGAGGTCTTGGTCTGTTGTATGGCTAGTGAAAATCTCCCAGTCTGTGGGCCATTTAGTTTGCTAGCTATGTCCTTTGTTGTAGAGAGGCTCTGCAGTTTAATGCTATCCCATTTATCCAGCCTATCTTTAGTTTGTTGTGTTTCTGGATCTTTGTTTAGGAAGTTTTGACCTGTGCTAAGGAGCACTAGTGTTTCCCCGATACCTTCAAAGTATTGAATTTTGCCTCAAGGTCTTTGATTCATTTGGAATTGATTCTGGTGCAAGGTGATATATGAGGATCTAACTTCAGTTTTCTACAAATTTATAGCCAATTTTACCAGCACCATTTTTTGAAGAGACTTTCTTTCTTCTGCTGTTTTTGACTTCCTTATCAAATATTAGGTGCCCATAGGTCTGTGGGATCATTTCTGGGTCTTCAATTCTATTATATTGGTCCTCAGGCTGTTTATATGCCAGTACTAAGCTCTTCTATAGCTACAGCTTTGTAATAGAGTTTGAAGTTTGGTACTGATATTCCTCCAGCACTGTTCTTCCTGCTAAGGATTGTTTTTGGTACTTGGGATCTCCTATTGTCCATATAAATTTTTGGATTGCTTCTTCTATTTCATTAGTGAACGTTGTTGGGATATTGATGGGTATTGCATTGAATTTGTATATAGTATCAGGCAGTAGTGCCATTTTCATGATGTTAGTCCTTCCAATCCAGGAGCATGGGAGGTTTTTCCATTTCCTTAGATCTGTTTTAATTTCCTTTTTCAAGTTTTTAAAGTTTTCTTCACAGAGCTCCTTCACATCTTTGGTTAAGGGAATTCCTGGGTATTTTTATGCTATTACAAAAGTAGTTGCTTTTCTGATTTTGGCTTCACTCTTCTCATTGTTAGCATACAGAAAAGCTACTGATTTTTGTGGGTTAATTTTATACTTTGCTACTATGCCAAAGTTTGTGATCAGCACAAGTAACTTGGGAGAAGAGACTACAGGGTTCTTTAAAAACAGAATCATATCATCTGCAAAGAGGGCTTCTCCCCATTTTTAAAAGCGTGTGGTGGATTCCGTTCCACTGCATTCATACATGTGTATAATATATGCATAATATATAATGTACTTTGATCCTCTTTACCTCTCAGTATCCTTTCTTTCTCCCTCCCCAATAATCATCTCATAGACAGTCCTCGTTTACATTTGTGTCAATTAGCATTGCTATCATCATCATCTCCTCCTCATCGTCATCATTTTTACACTTGACAGAAATGTGAAACCATCCCATTGTTTTTTTTAAAGCATGTAGGACGTGGTATACCCTGACATGGCTCTTTTTGCAATGTAAAGATTGCTACAAGGTATAACAGCATGGGATTTAAACCATTTCAAAATCACTAAGGGCTTTTAGCTCCTCCTTTTGTTACATTCATTCCATTAATCAGTTATCTAACTATTCTGTGTTTTATCTCCCTATTTTTGAAATCTTGCCTACTTCCATAATTCACACACACAAAGAATTATACTCCCCACCAAACAAAAACAAACACAAACTTCCACTGATTGCCCAGAGATACCTGCATGCATTTACAACCAAATATAACCCTTTAATAAATGGTCCTGGGAAAACTGGCTATCCATATGCAAAAATCTTAAACTTTCTCTTTATCTCTTATTTATGGGAAAAAAATTGGCTCAAAACAATCAAAGACCTGAAACTGAAGCCATGGGAAAAAAAATTTACATGAAAACACCTTAAGAAATTAGCATGGACACCTAATTTTTGAATAAGACCCCCAAAACACAGATGGTGAAAGTAAAAATAACATTTTTGTGGTCCAATGGAAGAGTGAATTTACCATGTGCTATGTTCTGGGTTCAGTCTCTAGCACAAAAACTAGATATAGATACATGTATAAAAATAAAAATTTTTAAAGAATTCTGACATATAATGGCGCAATGACATAATGTTAAATGAAATATAATGAATTCCATTAAAGAATTTCCTGCTCAAGAAAAAGAACAATCCACAAGGAAGAAACAATGCAGAGTAGGGAAAAATTGCAAACTAATTATCAGACAGAGTTAACACTTGAATATATAAATAACTCAAAGACAGTAACAGAAAAGCAGATAATTCAATTTCAAAATGGTCAAATGATATGGATAGATATTTCTCAAAAGAAGGAATTCAAATGACTAAAACAATGGGAAAAATATTCTGGTTGTGGTTGCTCATGCCTGTATTCTCAGTGAAATAAACTAGGTGCAGGAAGACAAATACTGCATGTTCTCTTTCATGTAGATGTTTAAAAAAAGAAACAATATAGAATGATGATTAGAAGAGGCTGGGAGGGGCAGAGGAATAGAGAAAGGTTGGCTTGTGGGTAAGGACACACAAGCGTGGAGTACCAGTGTCTTATAGCACAGTGCGGTGACTGAAATTCAATATAACCTGTTAAATCTTCTAAGACTAACTAGAAGAGAGCAGTTTGAAAGGCCCAGGTATAAAGAAATAATAAAGGTATGGAAACCTTAATTATCTTGATTTGATCAGTATACATTATAAACAAGTATTGAAATATCACACTGTACTTCATAAATATGTAACTATTACTTGTTAATCAAAAACAATTTAAGTGTCTAAGGAGATGGAAATGGTACTACTCTGATTTGATCATTATATGTTGTGTACATGTACCAGATAATCAACAGTGTATCACATAAATATATGTAATTAATGTAATAATTAAGAAAAATTAAAAACACTCTGAAGTCTCCTTCTATGCAGCAGATATGATTGTTCACAAGTATGGATGTGATTTGTATTTTATGACAAAAACCTTTAAAGCATAGCATTCAAAACCTCAAGTTAAAAACCTCTATGGACTCTTTTCTGTGTTCCCAGATTTCCCCCTTTCCCTGTCTACTTCTATTTTTTTCCCCTTGATGCTACTGAGATTTGAACTCAAGACCTTATGCTTTCTGGACAAGTGGTGTACCACTTGAACCATGCCTCTAGCCCTTTTCTTTTCTCTTTCTTTTTTTATTTTAACATATTTTATTATTATTATAAAGGTGGTGTACAGAGCAGTTACAGTTACATAAGTCAGGTAAAGAATACATTTCTTTTTGGACAATGTCAGTCCTTCCTTTGCTCTCTCCCAGTTTTTCCCTATTGTCCCCACCCACAAGTTGTATAGTTCATTTTCAACG
This sequence comes from Dipodomys ordii, assembly GCF_000151885.1. Classification (NCBI taxonomy): domain Eukaryota; kingdom Metazoa; phylum Chordata; class Mammalia; order Rodentia; family Heteromyidae; genus Dipodomys; species Dipodomys ordii. The sequence continues at coordinate 6,511,846 of NW_012267266.1, forward strand.
CAGTGCTTAGTGAGTACCACTGCTATGTTTGTTCACCCTTTGTCTCTCAATTTCTGTGCCCACTTTGCCCTTCCAAACACAGGTAAATAGACAAACAAGGCAAAAAGAAAACAAAAACAATGAAAAAAACCTCTTGTTTTCTGAAATTTATTTAGATAAATATTATTTTATATGATCAGAGGCAGAGAGGCATTAGGCCTTTAAACTCCTCCTAGAGTATCAACCTTTGGGCCACTGTGTGTGATTTCCTGAAGTACTGTATAATTTATCATGTGGAACTAGTTTCCACATATAAGAGAAAGCGTGCAGCATTATCTCTCTGAGCTTGGCTTATCTCACCTAAAATGAGTGTTTGAGCTACATCCATTTCCCTGCAAATGATATATTATTATACTTTCTAATAGCCTTGTAAAATTCCATTGTGTAAATTACCACATTTTTGTTCCACTCATCTATTGTAGAACAGCTGAGCTGTTTCCATAACTTGGGCTATTGTGAATAGTCCAACAATGAACACGTGCATGTGTCTTTGTGGTATCCTGGCTTTTGATGGGTAGATGCCCAGGAATTGCATAGTTGGATTATAGGGAAAATCTATGTTTAAGTTTATGAGGAACCTCCAGACTGCTGTCCAGAGTGGCTGTACTAGTTTAAATTACCACCACAAAGAGTGCAATAGGGTTCCTTTCCCCACGACATCCCTGCCAACATTTGTTGTTTGAAGTCATAGTACTGGCAATCTGAGGTGAGACTGACTCTCAGAGTTGTTTTGATTTGCATTTCCTGCATGTCCAGGGATGCTGAGCATTTCCTCATATGTGTCTTTGTCATTGTTGCCTCTTCTTCTGAAGAGTTTCTCTTTAGCTCATTTGCCCATTTAATTTTTTTAAGATAAGGCCTTCCTAGTTTTTCCTGGAGCCAGCCTCAGAACTAGATCCTTCCAATTATGCCTTCCAAATAGCTGTGATTACAGGTATGAGCCACTACCTCTGCCCCTATTTTCTAACCTGCCTCTTCTCTAAGAGAGGCAAAAACTTTAACTATCCTTCCATACTTCCATAAAGAGTAATTCACTTTTTACCTGTTTTACTGTTACCACTACATCATTTCTCATGGAGGATGAGAATCCCCTTTGCACATCCAAAAGCCCCTGATATTTTCTGCTAATCCACAGGTCATCTAAATCCAAGCCTCACACTTACTACTCATTCCATCACCTTTTGCAAGAGAAGAGGCACTGAAGAGATTTAGGACTCTAGTTAAAGGAATTGTCCTCTGTTCCCACCCTGTCTTCTCCATGGAAAAGGCCAATGTTGCTGCTTTCAGATGTGGTTTAAAATAGCATTTCCCACTCAACTTTGCATTAGCGTGCACTGGCTTGTGGCCAGTACTACCCACTTAAGTTTTCCATCTCTGATTTCCAAAACATTTAGGGAAAGCCTCAGCCTCAGACATGAATGTTGCTTAAAAATGGAGCTTTGGAAGCAAAAATCACCATCCAATTAAACATGAGCCATGAGATCCTATTTGTGTCATAAACCAAATTGGTGTACCAAGCTTCTGTCCTCTGTGTATAATTGGACCTGACTGACTTCCTTTGCCAAAGCCTATCCTTAAGTCCTATAAACTTTTAGAAATAGATTGTCCCAGGAGAGGTCTTTATGAAACATATGAAAAAAATGCTTTCTGAATTAGTCCTTACATAGCCACACTGAAGAATAATGCTTCCCACGTGGCAGCTGTGATGTAAATTTCAGCTTTTTTTCTGCACAGTTGTATCTTCCTTGCTATCCTCTCCCAATTTCTAATGAGCCTGCACTAACTCTTCCCAGTTTCCCCAGGCAGGCTGACGAGTAAAGCATAAGCTGTCTTTTCCCAGGCTGGAAAGGTGGCTGAGTGGTAGAGCACTTACCTTGCATGCATGAGGCCCTGGGTTTGATTCCTCAGCACCACATAACCAAAAAGAAAAAGAAAGCTGGAAGTGGTGCTGTGGCTCAAGTGGTAGAGTGCTAGCCTTGAGCTGAAGAGCTGAGGGACAGCACCCAGGCCCAGAGTTCAGGCCCCATGACCGGACCCTCCCCCGGCCCCCCCCCCGCAAAAAAAAAAAGATGTCTTTTCCCTACCTGCAGCAGAAGAGATTATCGTGCACCTGACTCCCATCCAATCATAAATGTTTGCCTAAGACAATGGGATAGGACTAAAAGATAGTGGCTAAAATGGTCTGCACAAAGCTGACCAAATCTCTGTGTAGAAGCAGAAGCACAAAGTTGATGCTGGGAAATGTGATATGGATGTAGTTTGGCCTCTGAGAGCTCAAGAAATAAATCAGCTGTGAAAGCTGTCTGATCCAGATCCTTAAGAGGCCTGGATATTTTCTTGCTCCTGTCCTTGGCTTAGAGAGATCCCCCCAACACTGGAACTGAAAGCTTATCATATTGTTTCAGCTAGTTTACAACCAAACAAAGAGAGATGGTTCTGCATAGATTATGAGAAGAAAAATAAAAAGTATCTTTTTATTTACATATATATATATATTTACTATTTTCCAAGTAAGTAGCTCAGGGCTTGTAAATCGAGGAGGTTTTTTGTTTTGTTTTGTTTTGTTTTTGTTTTGGGAGTCATGGGGTTTGAACTCTGGGCCTGAGTGCTGTCCCTCAGCTCTTCAGC
>NW_012267266.1:6516502-6541197 GCF_000151885.1 Dipodomys ordii
TATGCCAATACCAAGCTGTTTTGATTACTATGGCTTTATAGTAGAGTTTGAAATTTGGTATTGATATTCCTCCAGCAGTGTTCTTTCCGTTGAGGAGCGTTTTTCCTATTCAGGGTCTTTTATTGTTCCATATGAATTTTTGGATTGCCTCTTCTATTTCTCAAGGAGGTTTTTGAAAAGTATGATTGATATAAGAATATCAAGAGGACTTGGAGGACTGCTGTTATATGTTAATCCTAGATCCTTCAAAAGAATAAGATACACTCTAGTACAGAATGAAATATCATGGTGAATGTATTTTTGATGTCATAATATATAATATATACATATGGATATATCCATATATCCATATATAGGTATATATTTATGGACAGAGAGAATGAGAGATCAGGCCTGACCTTGATTTGTTGCCTGGGCTGCCATTAAACTCTTAGATTCAAGAAACCCTTCTGCCACAACCTCCTGAATGGCTAAAAGTACAGACATACACACCACCACGCCCAACTCAAACAACTTTCTTAAGAAATCGCATCCTCTTGAAGTATCTCTGAAGGTATTTTGTATGTAGTCACTTAGATGAGGCACTTCGTAAAAGGACTTCATTACAAGATATTAAAAAAAGGTGATATTGTTTTCCAAGAAATCACTGTCTACCCTTTAGTGTGTCACAGCAAATAAAAGGAAAACAAGCTCACAAAATAAAACTCGTAAAGCATTTCTGAGAAATATGCATTTGTTTGAAGCAGTGAGGTCAAATGTACTGACCAAGTTTTTAAAAGTTAATAGACTGTGTATGGGAAAAGCCTAAATCATGACTAAATTAATAATAAGTTTGATTCTATAAAACTGTGAGTGCAATTTATCCTTGTAGGAATTCATAGCCATGACTGCGAATGGGCCATGTCATATGAAAAGATGACACAGTCAGAAGAAAGGCACTAAGCTCAACCACTGCTAATTACTAAGCAAGCTACTGAATCTCATTGAACTTTCTTTCTTCTCTCCTTTTTAACACAGAATTACAGCATGACTTACTTCAGTGGGATGTTGTAAGGTAACAATAGTGCTTGTATAACATGAGTTACATGCATAGGTATGCTAAAATAATCTCAGGCTGTAGTAGCTGTTCTTGTCTTTATTATTCCAAATGTATCTGGAAATTCAAGTGTATCTTTCCTGGTCTACAAAGATCCTAGTGTGCTGGCTAGAGACAACTTGCCTCTGATCAGTTACTTCTGCTTTGTGTGTGTGTGTGTGTGTGTGTGTGTGTGTGTGCGCGCGCGTGCGCATGCGTGTGCCCGCACACACGTGTGCATATTAAATCTGTCTATACATGTTCCTAGGTTTTACCAACAGGTTTCAGTTTCTTTGGTTTTCTTTAATTTTCCTTATTCATGAATAGCAGCTGTTTTGATATTTTACAGAATAACTTTTTAAATTATGAGCAAAGCAATCAGAACCCTGGACCCCTCTGTCTTTATGTCCCTTATCAGCCTGTTTCATGTGGACCATTGCATAGTCAGATGACAGTTGGCCTAGATGAGGAAAGGTGGCCCAGTCTGCTAGTCATATATGGTTGGAAATTTGTCATGCTTTAAACTATGTCTCTGGCCAATTTCCCCTTGTTTTGCCTACATGTACAAGTTCTAGAACTCTTCCAATCTTAAACCAGGCTCCATTCCCACAAAATACTTTTTTTCCCTTCGATCACTCCAACTTATATAAATAGTACTTTGGCCTTAAAAATGAGATAAAACATTTGCATTGTTAAATGTCACAAATACACACATCACCATTTTGATGTGCAACTACTCCAAAACATTCCTATATGTCTCTTCTCTATTTTAGGTGAAAGGAAATATATGTGAATTTACACTCATGTGGTGCATGATTCAAATTATACCCAAGGCCTTTGGTGGAAAGGGAGCTATCTAGGTGCCTCTCAAGAGATAGTTGTTGTTAGTTTTTTGCAATAACTACACATGTAAAAACACACCAATATAAAATGAAGCATAATGCACATTCACATTAATGGTTCTTGGAGAAGATTAAGCTCTCATACCCTAAGGCTTCCATTGTGTGTAATAAATTAATTTTTCTCCTAGGCATCTGGAATGGTATTATGTGCTCCATGAGAGAATTGAAGAAACACAAATAAATGTATGTATTTTGTTTTTCTAAGGAGAAACATAGGAAATGCTTTCACTGAACAATCTAGTTTGCAGATTTTATACACATACAGACACATGCATGTAAATGTATATGTATACCTATACATGTTTATGTATATAGACATGTTTCTGTTTAAACATATAAATTATATGCATGATTTATATACATATTTATATATATGAATTTTATATAGAGAGATATAGACATAGGAATAAATATGCATGTATGAGTATCTAGAGAGCTGCTCTCCCTTTTTTCTTCTTGAATTTACTCTACTTCTTTATTACCATCTTTTTCAGTTGAGGTATAAATTAGAAACTGCATGAAGGGCTCAAGTGGCTCAAGTGATAGAGCACCTGCCTAGGAATTGCTTCAGTCTTAAATGTCCTGCATAATGCATTTTGCATATTCACATATCCTCCGTTCCTATCATGATATAGAACATTTCCATCACTTTAGAAAGTGTCTCCATTCCTCAGAAGCAGTCTGTATTCTAACTTATACCTTGTCTGTTAATTTTGCCTTTAGTCTAGCATCTATCATTGTAAACATGAATGACCATGATGAAAGTTAGACTAGAGATCTCATATGAATGAAGTCATGTTTGTTTCTCTTGTCCCTCCCTCTACACGTCAGAATGATTTTTCCATGTGATTTTTTTTATTGTGAAAATACTGTACAGAGGGGTTACAATTACATGGGCAAGATAATGAGTACATTTCTTATCAAGCATTGTAGCCTCCTCCTTTGTTTCCCCTTCCCATCCCTTCCCATCCTCCCCCCCCAATCCTCCCCGATACCCCCGCCCCCGCACCAAAGTTATAAAGTTCATTTTTCGACATAATGACTTGTACATCTCATTGTTGCAATGGGTCCACCTGTATCCCTATTTAAAAGATTTGTTTTTCCCCTTCCCCTCCACAAATTATACCGACATCAAATACAGTGAAAACAGGGGTTATACTGTGGGGGAGGGACATACAAAACAACTAAGAAATAATCTTATAAATGTATTAGAAACAATCGCATGAAAGAAAAAAGACATTTGAATACATACTTAGGGTTCATTTCCCTAACATCACCTTATCTGACCTTTTCTGCTTGACTCAGACATATACTAGATATTGCAAATAAGGGAAACCATGGAACCTATGTTTCTTTGGGCCTGGCTTACTTCACTTAATATAATTTTTTTCAAGCCTTTCCATTTCCTAACAAATGGGCCAATGTCACTGATATTTCACTTGTTTTCTCCTTTTTGTTATTCAGTGTTATTCTGTTGGGTGAATATACCAGTATTCTCTTATTTTCCTCCTGATGGGTGAGATGAGATGTTTCCACTGTAGAGATGCTGTGAACAAAACCACTTTGGAAAGATTAGCATGCATTTCTTGGTGATGTATGCATTCATTTCTCTTGGTTATGTACCAAAGAGAAGACTGGGTCATGAGGCCGGCATATGTTTAGCTTTCATAAACATTGCCTGACAGTTTTTCAAACGTGCTTTGATTTTGCTCATTCTTAGCAGCTGCATGATATTACATAGACTTTTTCTATGATTTATTTAAACTAGCCCATTATTGCTAGAGATATAAGTTGCTTTCAAGCATTTGCTTGTTACGAAATATGTTCTACATGTTATCTTTTACATAATCAATTTTTATATGAGCAAGTTCAAAAAACATATGAAAAGTAAATTTTCTTAACCATTGCTGTGTACATTTTAAATTCTAGGAAAAACATAACAGAATTGCTCTTCAAAGTATTTCAACCAGTGCTTCCTTCTACTCACAAGTTTAGGGGTGTTTCATTTTATGCTTATAGAGTAAATTGTCAAATGTTTTGAACTTGTCCATCTAATAGGTATAAATTATGACTTTGGTAGTCTTAGTTTGGAAGTTTCTTATTAGAGCTGACAGTGACACTTTCATAAGTTTTAAAGTGTTTGTGTTTCTTTTTCTATAGTGTGTGTGTGTGTGTGTGTGTGTGTGTGTGTATTTCACTGGTGTTTGAAATCTGGGCCTTGTGCTTTCTACACAAGCAATCCCAGCCCCCTTTGCTTTATTTTGTGGCAGGGAGGGAGATGAGGAGTTTCCCATTTATGCCCCCACTAGCTTGGACCCTGACCCTCCTATTTATGCTTCCTATGTAGCTGAGATGCAGAGTATGTCCGATTACCCCCAGCTTTATTGGTTGAAATGTAGTCTTTTGAACTTTTTTTGCCCATGATGACTTCAAACTTTGATCCTCCCAACCTCTCTTCCTGAGTAGCTAGGATTATAGAAGTGAGCTATTGTATCTGGCTGTGACTTATATTTTAATATCCTTTGCCCGTTATTCTACTAGGTTCTTAGTATTTTATTGATTTGGGAGAACCCTTTCTTATATTAAAGAAAAATAAGTCCTTTCTCTGTGAATTGCAAATATTTTCCTTAGATTTGTTTGCCTTCTTTTTTTGTCAATGACTGAAAGAATAATTTGGTCTCCTTCCTTTACATCAGATTTCCAAAGCATATTATACAAAGCCCTAGTCTATTTATCTTCCCCCACAGACAAGATATGTATTAATTGTTCATAATAATGAATAAAAATAATTTATGCTCCCCTTTTTGGATTATTAAAAATAATCTTGCTCTAACATATGCTGCAGGGAATTGAAAGGAAGCCTGCATGTAGAAAAGCATTTGGCAGGCACACAGAGTGCGGGTGTGGCTCCTATGTTGACAATTTTCTCAACAAAGCAAAAGGAAAGTTGTTTTCTTAGCAAGATCCATTATTCAGTGGTGAGAAATGGTTCAATGTGGCAACCAGGTGCCTCTAGCTACTCTGGGACAGCCTTAAAGTTGTAAAATGATTGTCAGGCATTATGCCCTGACTCCCAAATAGTTGGTTAGTTTGACATGTCCCCCAAATGCCCTTTAAACAGTGATGGGCTAGTAAGGTGTGTAGATTGGGGATAGAGCTAAGGCATGTATAAAGCCCTGCATTCAATTTCTATCACTAAAAAAAATGAGACAAAACAATAAGTTATTAGTATGGAAAAGGATACTGGAGGCATGGCTCAAATGGTGAAGCACCTGCTCCTGCAAGTACAGGCCCTGAGTTCAAGACTCCATATTGCCACTAAACAAACCCACCAGCAAGCAAACAAGCGAACAGGTAAAAGAATAGGCCTAAGGCATTCTTCTGTTAAAAAAAACTTTCTCATTAATATTATTAGTGATCTCACCTAATTATTATTTACCTACTTTCTCTTTTATTAGAGTCTTTGCAGATAAAGGTCATTTATTATTTGTATGAGTTTACTATCACAGCTATGGCAGACTACCATAGTTTTAACGGTTAAAATAACACTCATATTTTGCTTCTCAGTTCTTCAGATTGGAAGTCTAGGTTGCAATGGCTTAAGCCGTTCCTCTGTTTGGTACAAGGCAGAAATTAGAGGGCAGGCAGAGCTCCTTCCTTTATAGGCTCTAGCAGTAGTGAATGCAGTTCCACACTCATGCAGGTGGTTGGCAGGATTCAATTCTTTGTGAAGGTAAGTCTGAAGGCCCAAGTGCTTGCTGCTTGTCAACCAGGGACCCCTCTCTGTGCCTCATGGGTATCTCGTTGCCCTTCAACGTCAAGACCACAGCAGAAATTCAACTTATTCCCAAGCTTTGAGTCTTTCTGAATTCTTTTTCTGTGCAAGCTGTTCTTACTGTAGTTGAATGGTGTTTCTTTGCTTCCAAGGGGTCATGTGATTGGCTAGACACAGCAGGGTAATCTGATTGTAAAATCTGTAACTTTAGCTCTTCCAAGTCCTTTTATGATGTGAAGTAATATATACTGAAGTTTGGGAAAGGTCATTTTTAGAGGTCATTTTTCTCTACTCTTCCCTTCCTTCCTTCCTTGCTTCCTTCTTTCCTTCCTTGCTTCCTTCCTTCCTTCCTTGCTTCCTCCTTCCCTCCCTCCCTCCCTTCCTCCTTCTTCCTTCTATCTCTCCCCTTGTCCCTTCCTTGGCCCCTCCCTTCTTCCTTCCCTCTCTTCTTTCTCTTTTACTCCCTTTCACTCTCATGTATAGCATCTAGAAAATACTGGACCTGTAATGTGAGGAGAACTAAATTCATGTGGATTGTTTTAATGAGATTTTCAGCAAGCTGTTCGCCAAAATTATGGGAATACATATTAGGCCAAGACTGATGAAGATTATAAAATCCAAGAATATCAGAGTTAAGCAACTGAACGGAGGAGTTTGCTTACCATCACCCTTCTCCCCAGCCTAGTTCAGGAGCCTGCATCTGTGTCTCTTGGTCAAAGCGGAACCCTTCAGATTGCTCTAAGCACCACAAGATTGCTGTGCAGGGCAGGGCTCCAAGGACAGAATATATAAATTCCTTCTTGATAATGAAGACAAATTTTGACCCAACAGTGTTTTTAATGTACCTTATAAAAAGTTTTTTTTTGTGGTGGTAGCATTTGAACTTGGGATCTTGTACTTGCTAGACTCTCTTACTGCTTGAACCATGCCTCCAGCCTTTTCTGCTCTATTTTTGAGATCATGTTTTGCTTTGTATTTGAGCAGGCCTAGATTGTGTTCCCCCTATGTATACTTAGACTGTCATAGCAAGAATGATAGGTGCACACCACCATGTCCAGCTTTTTATTAATTGACCTGAGATATTGTAAACTTATTGCCCATGTTACCTTCAAATCACTATCTTTCTGATGTTGGCTCCTTGAGTAGCTAGGATTACATGTGTGAGCCTCCATGCACATATAAGATGGCATATTTTTTAACAGAAAAACGCCACTGTGGTAAAGAAGACATTTAGATCATTTAAACCTAATCTTAAAGTCTACTTTCCTAGAGTCCTGGAGTCTTTTTTGTCGAGAATAAGGAGACATCTCCATTTGAGAGTTTTTAACTACGATTTATTCAGAGGCAAATTTTTCTTGACCTTTGTTGTACAATTGAAAACAAGAGACTCTTATGTCTCCCAGCAAGCTTGATTAAAGATAAAACCCCAATGGTAAGTATTGTCTGTTATGGCTTAAATAGGACATTTCTTCTCCAGACTCATGTGCTGATACTTAGTCCTCAGCTAGTGGAGCTAGTTTGGGGGTTGGTGGAAATTTTAGGGGTGGGACCTAGCTGGAGGAAGAAGGCAATTGGGGGTGTGTCTTTGAGCATTATAGCTTACTCTGACTCCTCTCTTTTTCTCTCTTTGCTTTCTATCTGCTGTCAGGTGAATAGACATCTCTACTATACTTTTTGTAGAGTTCTATTCAAGCACAAAGGGCCACACAGCCATGGACTGAACCCTCTGAAAGCATGTCTTCCCTTCCTGAGATTGTCTATGTTAGGCATTTGTCACAATGCTACAGAAGCAACTCATATATTCTCAGCAGAGAATGTGCTCAAGTTTCTTGAGTGAAACAATATGACTATTTAGCTTGATGTAAGTGAAATGAAAGAACTTTCTGAGAAAAGATTCAGGATCACATCAAATTAAAAAAGCCTCAATGATTGGGCCTATTTTAAACTAAAAAGCTTCTGTACTGCAAAGGACATCACAACAAGCTCAAAAGACAGCCTGCAGAATGGGAGATTTTTTTTTGCCAGCCACACATCAGACAATGGCCTAATATCCAGAATATATGAGAATCTAAAAAATTAAATCCCCTCAAAAAAAACCCTGATTAATAAATGAGTTAATGAGCTAAATTTAGAGAGTCTTCTCAGAAGAAGTAAAAATGGCGAATAGACACATAAATAAATATTCAGCATCTCTGGCCATAACGAAAATGCAAATCAAAACAATATCGAGTTTTGCCTTACCCCAGCTAATATGGCCATTATCAAGGAAACAAATGATAACAGATGCTGGTGAGGATGTGGCCAAAAGGGAACCTGAATACACTGATAGTTGGAATGTGAACTTGTTTAAACACTCTGGAAAGCAGTGTGGAGATTCCTCAAAAAATTAAACAAAGAACTACCTTATGATCCAGCAATTCCATTCTTGGGCATTTATCCAAATGATTGCAAACCAGATACAGTAAAGCCACAAGCATAACCTGCAGTACTATTCACCATAGCTCAGGTATGGAGTCAGCCCAGATGCCCTCCAACAGATGAATGGATCAAGAAAATATGATGTAAATACACAATGGAATTTTACTTATCCATTATAAAGAATGATATTGTGCCATTTATACAGACATAGAAATGCTTGGAGAAAATTATGTTCAATGAAGTCAGGTTTAGAGAGACAGAGGATGCATATTTTCCCTTATAGGTGGAAGCTAGATTTAGCTTATAAAATTATAAGTAAATATGGTAGTATGCAAGTGTATACAACTGTATTAACTGAAATATGGCAGATTCAAAGGAAAATACAAATAGTGTAATTCCTTAGGAAATCAGAATCAAAGTTCAGGAAGCAAGTATTTGAAAGGAGTGGGTGGGGTCAAGGGATATAGGATAAATGGATGAAGAGGAAAGGAGGGTGAGAATGAAATCAATAATTCAATGTATATTCTAAAATAATAAGAGTGAGGGAAAGGGTGGATAAGGGAGGGAGAATATTGAAAGAGGTGACATTGTTCAAGATGCATTGCATTCATAAACTGCTTTGTTAAGTGACAACCTTCTACAACTTGTACAAATTTTTTTAAAAGCATTAGCTCCACTATTTCTTTGGAATGGGCATGAACTAGACAGTACCCTTCAAATATTATTTTTTACTGTATTTGTTTTATAGAATTGGACATTTGCTATTATTCAGTGTATGTTTATAATTCTGTCTCCTTCCTGGGCTACTCATATCTTAAGTAGAGTTCATCATTAATTCAAGAACATAGAAAAACAAAGAAAAGCTTAGAGAATTAAAGTTCCAGGTACTATAAGTTATACATTCCTTTATTATCTGTGAGGCTCCAAAACTAGAGAACACAGATAATATATGAATATACTTAAACAGTTGGGTGAGAGTATATTTATATTGTAGTAAAATTCTGGAATTATGAAGACTGTGTTGACTTTAATTGAATCAGATAAACACAAAACCTAAAATAGATCATCATTTTGCTATTTCAGAGAAACTAAGCAGCAGTAACCATTAGTAACAAGATAATATTACCTAACCCGAAGCTGTCAGGCCACAAAGCATAGCATCATTTATATTAAACTGCTATGATTAATAATATATAATAAAGATATGTGGAAAGGAAAATACCATCTTTCAGGCACTGAGCCAAAGTGATGCATTTGTGCTTGTATGACAACCATACCTCCCCTTAGCCAAAGGACAGGATGGCAATTTAGGTCAGGGACCACTGGCCTCTATAATTTGAAGAGGACCAGATGAGTTGACTTGAGGCTGCACATTTGCTCCTTGATGAAAGCAGGCAAAACCCACTCATCAAGTGCACACAGATAGTCCCCCAAACCAAAATGCGATTTGCTTATGGCAGCTGAACTCTGAGTGGAAATGTAATTTTTTCCCACTAGAAATGTAATTTCCTTTTTAAACAAGAGTTTTCACATTAATGATGAAAGTCTCAAAATCATTTCTACAAATCTAGTGAAACAAAGATGAGTGGAAATGACAAAAATTCTATTTCAAAACTGTGGAAGTATTTAAAAATAAATAATAACAAAACCAAAAGCTTCTCTATCTTCCCATTTTTTATTGTTTACCAGGAGCACAAAAATGAGGCCTTTGACAAGGTAGACGATGCTCAAAATAATAATTTTACAAACCACAGTTGAGAGCAATTGTAGAATTGCATTTAAACAGAGGACCTTGCTTATAAATTTTCACACAATATTCCATTTCAGATTCTAGAGTCATAGTATTGTAGAGTGTTAGAATTAAAATGGATTTAGAGGATGTCTTCACCTAACCACTATATTTTATGGATAAGAAGATTCCTTATAATTCCATTTTCCCTAAAAATGTTCCTAGGCATAATATTTTAAAGTGGCATTTATAACAACCTATCAGCTAAGTGAGCTTTTGTATCTAGGGGAATATTGATATTTTAACTTATGGCCTCATGTTTATTTGGTTTGCTTGCTAATGGCTGGAGCTCTGCCACTTGAGCCACATAGCTAGCCTGTTTTTTTGCTCAATATTTTGATGACCAAGTGTCATGGACTTTTTTGCTGGGGCTGGCTTTGAACTAAAAGCCTCTGGATCTTAGATTTCTGAATTGCTAGGATTACAGGGGCATCCCACAAGAACAGCCAAATAGAGATTTAAAAAATAAAATCATTCTACAACCATGGTTCTTTAGCTGAGATTAAAGTTATGCAGAATACTTTTAGGGATTTTGGTGTAATTTTTGTTATATGTTAGAATAGGGAAATGCTGGTTTTTAATGGCACAATAAATATTCCATTTTTCAGATAAGGTTTTGTGCTTTGCCCAGACCTGCTCAGACTGCAATTTTCTCACCTCCACCAGCCCGGTATCTGGGATTATAGGCATGAACTACTAAGCTCAGAACATTTTGACATAGAGTCTCACTTGTTTTTCATTAGGCTGGTCTTAAACTGTGATTCTTCTGTCTCTGCTTTTGAACTAGCTGACATTATAGACATAAATTACCATGCCTGGCTTTCTACTTTAAATATATATATGTATATACATACATATATATATATATGTATATACATATATATATATATGTAAAAGATATGAAGCCTTTGGTCAAATCCTGTTTTTTTATTTTTTTAATTTAATTTTATTGTAAGGTTACTGTACAGAGGGGTTACAGTTACATGAGTAAGGTAATGAGTATATTTCTTGTGGAGCATTGTTACTCTCCCTTTCATTGTTCTCCCACTATCCCTTCCCTCTCCCACCTCCCTCATTCCTTCCCCCTCCATGAAGTTGTACAGTTCATTTCCAACATAGTGTCTTGTGAGTGTCACTGTTGCAATGGGTCATCCTGTGTCCTTGTTTCAGCGTTTTGTTATGTCCCTTCTCCTCCCCAAATTAGATAAATGTTTATACAAGATGCAGGGCACCAAAATCAAGTTCAGTCACAACAGGGAATACACCATAGGGGGAAATAATCCTATTTTAAAATCCTCTGTGTGTGTATGTGTGTATGTCAGATTATTTACTCGATAATCCCAAATAAATTGAAATAAGTTAAAGAATGCTTAACTCGAAGAATCTTACCAAGTTTAGGGAGGTTTTGCAGACGAGTGTGTTAAACATAGTACTTCTCCAAACATGCCTGATCTCAGTAGCTACTCCTTTCATTCCTTCCACCACTCATTCATCCTCACCTGCCACTTAAAAGCACTCTGCATCATTTCATCCTTATAATATAGTAGGGCATGTGGGAAATGAGGGGAATGCTTAACTTTCTGATCTCATTTTATTAACTCATGTCTTGCTCACTAAGCTCTAGCTCCAAGGTCTCAGCCACACTTTTCCCCAGCTCATGAACTCCCCCACCAGTTCAAGCCGGAGGCCTTTGACTTTCCTTGCTGATAGGCATGCTCATCTCTCAGATCTTTGACCAGCTCTGTGTCACGGTTCAGATCTCTGCCCTGGTGCCAAGGGCCTTCGCTGGAGTCTGTTCTCTGCACCCTGGTGTTCTTGCCACATCACTCAGTCACGTTCTTTATCTGAAAATACCTTGCTTACTAGTTTGTATATTTGTGTCTAGAGCTTGTGATTGTAATTGTACAACAGTGTACCTGAGTCAGTCTTGTTCTACCTCTAGCATCTAGCACTTTGTTGTGTATGTAGTAAGCAGATGCTCCATGAACATATTTATTGAGCTGGATGAATGACATCATAGGGAGTATAGGAGGTACTGATATTTGAGCTAAGAGTTGGAAGATCCTGTTTAAGACACAGGATTTGCACAAATTAGGGGTCCCGTGGAAGAAGATAGGAGAAAGTGTTCCACTTCGATTGACTGATTACATGGAAGAGTGACTGCATGAACAAGGAACAGAAGATTAGTTTTTTCCGAGGGAGATGATAGATTTAGCTTAGGATAAGATAAGTTTATAATGCTTGTGAACTTCTTCAGTGGGGATAAGCCACAGACAAATAGAAAGTGGTCTATGTTGCTATAAGATATACCTTAAGTTTCCAATGGACTATGACTGTGCTTAGATTATTCAGGAATTACTTTAATAATTGAAATTGTTTTGTGAACAACGCTGGGAATGAGCGTTAAATCTAGACTTTCAACAACTGAAGTCCCGATAATTTCACCAATTTGTTTTTTTGAAATGCTCCTCCATATAGACTGCAAAAATACAGTTCTAATATCAGTGATGCCTGACTCAAGTTGAATTCAGAGTCTTATACTTGAAAATTCTTGGTTGCTTGAGTTCCTAAGGATGTCTTACCAGTTATTCATGCCCCTATAGGATACCCACCCTAGGGTAGCAGGAGTGTTCAAGTAAATTGTAATTTATGAGAGAAATGTTCAAAATGATCTTGAGTTATTTAAAACTTCAAATCTGGGAAAAGTAAAGTCATTGGCAGAAGAAAAGATGATATCCTTGAACTTAACAATCAATGAAGAATTACAACCCATATGATTTATGACAAAAAGGAACATTCTTCCTTTGCCAGTCTTTTCAAGGAAAATGGCACATATCTAGTGCTTTCCTGGGCCTTATCCTTTCTCCCCACCAGGAAACAGCTTCATGAAGGAGAAAGCAGTAGACTGACCCTTGGCATTGTGTAGATGAAGCAACAAAATTCCAGGGAGATGAAAGAAAGAAAGGGAGCGAGGGTTTGGAAAGCTTAGAAGACAGTGGAGAAGGAAGCTTCAAGAAGAGCAATTTCAGATGTCTGTCTGTAATAGATTCAGTACATGAGAGGCAA
This sequence comes from Dipodomys ordii, assembly GCF_000151885.1. Taxonomy (NCBI): domain Eukaryota; kingdom Metazoa; phylum Chordata; class Mammalia; order Rodentia; family Heteromyidae; genus Dipodomys; species Dipodomys ordii. The sequence continues at coordinate 6,529,528 of NW_012267266.1, forward strand.
TTTGAGATGAATAATAATTAATTGTTCAGTTACCCAACACTCTGCACTTGAGTTCTTGGTTATCAAAGCCATAAGAAATTTCTATCTAATGACAGACGTATTTTACCCCTGTAACTCTCAGGACATAGTTAAGGGATAATAACTGGATGTTTTAAAACACTGCATTTTGGTGCAAAATGAGGGCAAATCTTTGCAATTGAAAACCTGGCCTTTTTTTTTGTCTTGGAACTATCTTGATTTCAGCTTTTAAATATGAGCAATCCAGAATTCTATGAAGGCCTTCTGGATCTTCCCAGTAAGCACCAAATGCTTACTGTTTTACTAAGATGCTTTTGAGGCTGAACAAAAATAAAACTTTTTTATTTTAATTGTATTGTAAAGGTGTTGTACAGAGGGGTAATAGTTACAGAGGGGTTATAGTTACATAGGCAATGAGTATATTTCTTGGAGCATTCTTAGCCCCTCTCTTGTTTTTCTCCCACTTTCCCTTCCTCCCCCCCCCCCAGCCTCCCCACCCACTCAAGTTGTAAAGTTCATTTCCAATAGTGTCTTGCAAGGATCACTGTTGCATTGGTTCCCCCTTTGTCCTTTGTCTTATCATTTTGTTATTCTCCTTTCCTTCCCCAAATCAGATAAACGTATATACAAGACACAGGGTATATATATATATATATATATATATATATATATAAACAGTGACAATAGAGGATAAACCAAAGGAAAAGAAAAAAATGAAAGAAAAAGAAAATAACTTCACACAGTACATTAAAAACAACAACAAAAAGACCTCTTATCGACATATTTTTCATTTTGATTAGCATTTTATATGGTCATATGTAGCTATTGAACTATTGTGATCCTCTACTAAGACTATCCTAGACATATACTATTGATTACAAAACCATGGAGCCTATGTTTCTTTGGGTCTGGCTTACTTGACAATATGATTTTTTACAAGTCTTCCCATTTCCTTATGAATGGGGCAATGTCATTCTTTCTGATGGAAGCATAGAATTCCATTGTGGATATATACCACATTTTCTTGATCCATTCATTTACTGAGGGGCATCTGGGTTGGTTGGTTCCATATCTTAGCTATGGTAAATGCTGCTGCAATGAACATAGTTGTGCTGGTAGCTTTAGAACGGCCTTGTTTGTGATCATTTGGATAAATGCCCAGGAGTGGGATTGCTGGATCATAGGGTCATTCTATGTTTAGTCTTTTGAGGAACCTCCAAACTGCTTTCCAGAGTGGTTGAACCAATTTACAATTCCTCCAACAGTGTAGTAGTGTTCCCTTTTGGCCACATCCCCTCCAGTATGTACTATTATTTGTTTTCTTGATAATGGCCAGTCTAACATGGGTGAGGTGGAATCTCAGTGTGATTTTGATTTGCATTGCTTTTATGGCCAAAGATGTTGAGCATTTCTTCATGTGTCTATTGGCCATTCTTATTTCCTTTTCAGAGAAGTCACTTTTCAATTCTTTCACCCACTTTTTAATGGGGTGGTTGCTTCTTTGGGAATTTGTTTGGGAGGATTTAAATTTTTGAGCTCTACATATATTTTTGATATGAGGCCCTTGTCTGTTATAATTAGTGAAGCTCTCCCAATCTGTGGGCTTTCTATTTATTTTGCTAAATATGTCCTTTCCCATTCAGAAGCTCTGCCATTTAAAACAATCCCTTTTATCCAGTCTTTTTTTGATTTGTTGTGCTTCTGGATTTTCATTTAGAATGTTTTGACCTGTGCCAAGGAGCCCTAGTGTTTCCCCTATCTGTTCCTATATTTTCAGGATATCTGATTTTGCCTCGAGGTCTTTGATCCATTTGGAGTTGATTCTGGTGCAGGGTGACATATAAGGATCTAACTTCAGTTTTCTACATGAGTATAGCCAATTCTGCCAGTACCATTTGTTGAAGAGGCTGTCTTTCTTCCATCTGATAATTTTGGTTCCTTTATCAAATATTAGGTAGCCATAGGTCTGTGGAATCATGTCTATGTCTTCAGTTCTATTCTGTTGGTCCTCAGGCCTGAACAAAAGTAAAACTTTAAAATGTTTAAAAAGAAAAAGAATGGGGCATATTTTTTACTCCAGCCGGGTGATTAATTTAGAGTGAAAAGGCTATCTGCAACACCAAAATTAGAGGTTGTGAAAAGAAACTCTAATGCTAGAAATGTAAATAGAAGACTTGGAGAAGTAGTGAGAAGGTGTGGCCAAGGTAAAAAGAGCTATTTATGTCCAATGAATTTGCAAATTTCTAGGCCTTTAAATAGAGTCAGAGTGGTACAAGAACATGATGATTTAAGAGACTGAATTCTGGAGCCAGGCCTCCTAGGTTCAAGTCCCTTCTCTATCAGTTATTCACATTCAGTGAAGCCAGCCCTCTGTGTCCATGGGTTCCGATCCATTCAGATTCTACCAACCCTGGAAGAAAATTGTTCAGAGCAAACTGCATCTGAGTTGAACTTAGCCTTATTTTCTTGTCATTATTCCTTAAATGCTAGAATGCAACAAATGTTCATATACCATTGCCACTTTGTTAGATGTTATGAGAAATCTACAGATTTGTAAAGCATATATGGAGGATGTGTTTTAGGTTTATACACAACCACTACTTCCTTTTATTCAAAGAAGGGAATTGAGCACCCTAGGATGTGAGTTTCAGCAGGAATCCCGGATCCAGTACCTTGTGGAGACCAAAGAGTTGATTTTGTTCTGATGGCTTAGCCTCTTTCTACCCCAGTTTTTAATCTGGGAAGTTTTCTATCTGATGACCTGTGTGTCATAACCTCTGAATGAGGACTAGACAGTGCTTGAGCTAACATTGTCTGCCCATGGGGCTTGGGCTAACCTGGCCTGCCTGTGGATAATGTTTGTTTCAAGTGCAATTTTCTGAGGAATGAGGGCTCTTGTGAGAAGTGATATCATCCATCCATTCTTTAGACAGTCTAGTCAGTGTTGCTAACTAGAGCTGTGATCCCAAGTGACTCCGCTGTTTTCTACCTCTTTCCTCATCTGTGAAATCAAAATAATAAAGCCTGTTTCTCATAGTTTCTAAGACATATTTTGAAAGATTCTTGCAAGTTCAAAAAGAGACTAGAGCAGACATGTTTGATATTAGTACTGTCAAATGCCTTCATTGATTTTTATTGCTATTTTTGGTGGCCTTAGGTTTGAACTCAGGGTTATAGGCTTGCTAGGCAATCACTCTACCACTTGAACGATACTTTCATGTCTTTTGGCTCTATTTTTCAGAGAGGACTTTATACTACCTGGATTTCAGGGGCACACCACAATATCAAGCTTGTTTTCTGAGATGAGGCTTTATTAACTTGCCCAGGATAGCCTCCAGTCAAGATCGTTCTACCTCCACCAACCACTTAGTTGGCTTCACAGGGATACATCGCCATGCCTAGTTCCACTGCTGTTCTGTGTATGTGTGTGTGTGTGTGTGTGTGTGTGTGTCTGTTGTGTGTGTGTCTGTGCGTGAGCATGCGCAGGCACATATGTGCATGCATATGCACATGCTGGTCCTTGAGCTTGAACTAAAGGCCAGGGAACAGTCCCTGGTTTTTTTTATATATTTTTTATTTTATTTTATTTGTGAACATACTGTACAGAGGGGTTACAATTACATGGGCAGGATAATGCGTACATTTCTTATCAAGCATTGCAGCCTCCTCCTTTGGTTTACCCTTCACATCCCTTCCCAGCCTCCCCCCTCCCCCCAATCCCAACCCTTCTCCTTCCCCTCCCCTTCCCCCCCCCCGGAACCCACGTTGTAAAGCTCATTTTGGACATGACAACTTGTACTTCTCATTGTTGCATCAGATCCACCTGTATCCTTAAACAACTATTTTTTCCCCCTCTCCTCCACAAGTTATACTGACATCAAATATAGTGAAAGCAGGGGTTATACTGTGGGGGAGGGACATACAAAGCAACAAAGAGATAGTCTTATAAATGCGTTAGAAACACATGCATGAAAGAAAAAACATTAAAATACATGTCTAAGGGTTCATTTTCCTGACATTACATTATCTGACCTTTTCCGCTTGACTCATACATATACTAGATGTGGTATATATACACAATGGAATTCTATGCCTCCATCAGAAAGAATGACATTGCCCCATTTGTTAGGAAATGGAAAAACTTGGAAAAAACTATGTTAAGTGAAGTAAGTCAGGCCCAAAGAAACATAGGTCCCATAGTCCCTGAGGTTTTTATTGCTCAAGACTAGTGCTATACCACTTGAGCCACAGCTCCACTTCCAGCTTTTTGTTGGAGTATCATGAACATTCTATCCCAGGATGGCCTCAAAGGGTGATCCTCAGATCTCAGCCTCCTGGGTCGCTAGGATTACAGGCATTAGCCACCAGCACTCACATAGCCACCATTATAGTTTACACAAGTATTTCCATAAGTTACAGGTAACTGTACCCCCTGATGTGTGGAGTCCTTGGCACAGTCTTACTACAGGAGAGGAGGCCAGTGGCCCTTGAGTTTGATAAAGGCAAAGACTCTGTCTTCCTATCAGCTATCTTTCTGTTGGGACAAACTCCTTCTATCTTTGCCTCTGAAATGAATAAATACCACATCTAGTGGGCATTTGAGAACGGTTTATAGATAAAATAGTTTGAAAGTGTAACCCTGAGTATCTCAAACTCTACTGAACCCTTGACTCAAATGCTAAGTCCACTGTTAGGAAAGAACTCTGCTCAGTTGTCTAGATGCTTGAATTACTGCCAAAATTCGATTTAGCATATGTAGATTTTTGTCATAACCACAGTGTGGTCTGATTGATGTGTACCTCTCATTGATTGATAAAATAAGCAGAACCTGCTATCAGAGAATCAGATACCAGCTTCTTACAATATATCTCAGCATTTCTCTAGTGATAAAAAAAATCTATTAACTTTAAAGTTCAAAACTTTTCCAGCAGCAAAGAAATAAAATCTTTGTTAAGGCAAATTAGTTAAAGCATGCACGTGTGCACATGCGCATGCACACATGCTGGGTTTTAAAAATAATTTTCTTTTACTTATTTTGGAATGGCATTAAGCAACAGTATTATTTTTAAAGTTTTGCACTAAGTATGATTCAAATCAGTTTTAAGGCAGAAGGATAATTTTAAAATGTGTTTCATGTGCTTTGTTTTGCGTGGGATGATAATCTGGATAAATTTTCCTTTTAGACTTTCCTTTACCTCTTTCTTTCAGCCATAGCTTCCTGAGTCCTTACCACCAGAACACTAACTTGACTTTTCCAGGGATTTCTATTATTTCCAGATGTTAGGCAGAATACAAAACCATGGTTGGGTTTATTATCTTTGAAAATTCTTCAGTCTTTAATATTTATCTGTTATCTTTCAAGTGCTTTATTTCATCAGTATTGTTTTATAGGCTTGTATGGTTTTCAATTAATTGTGTAGCCATTTTCTCTACTGTATTTCACAGTTTGTTAATTCTTACCTAGTTTTCCTCTCATTAACAGTGTCTGCAGTGTCCATGGCTTTTTTTTTTAATATTTTGTCTTTCTCCTTGATATTCACAGAATCCTTTAATATAAAGGTGATTTTCTGAACATAAGCTCTGTGTGGGTTCCTCCATGGTGAAGTAGAGAATCTCTGTCTAGGTTACATTCTCCAGCTGTGTAAATACAGCTGGGAAGTTGCAAGTGGACAGGGTCAGTGGTAAATAGGATTCTTTTCCTTTATGTATTTTGGAATGCTGGCCTGAGAACCATGAACCATGAATTTCAATAAGGGCTCTATCACTGCAGTTTTCAAATGCGTATTTAAATGACTTTCTGGGTCTGGAAAGCCTTAGAGGGATGTAACTTGTTTTAATTCGGACTTGTTCTTCTACCATGTCCTAAATACTACAATCCTTTACTCTTCTGTATGTTTGGTTCAAGAAAGGAATATTTGCTTACAAGGACTGCAATAACCAAGTACCACAGATTGGGTAGCTTAGGCAACAGACCCTTTATTTATAATTTTTGAGGCTCAGGAGGTGAGATCAAGATTTCATTTAGGTTGGTTTCTCTTTTGGCTTTTCTTTCTTAAGCTTCTGAGTGGCTGTCTTCTTCTACCAGTGTCTTCACAGGGCCCTGGCTCTTTGGCTCTCTGTGAGTATGTGTCCTAATCTCTTCCAAGGACAAGAGTTGCTTCTGATTAGGGTCCACTTACATGGCTTTATTTGACCTTAATTATCTCTTTAAACATTCTCTCCCCAAATGCAGTCACAGTGCGAGGTTCTAGAAGGCTCCAGTGTATAAATTCAGCCCATACCAGAGGAAGCATAAGAAAAGGGAAGGTGTTGCTAAGAAAATTATTCTAGACCATCTGTTGGAATGTTGAATATGTATGCTTGTACTCAACAGGTACAAAATTATACTCCGATATCACCCATTTCTGTGTCCAAATCTACTTTCTTCCTGTATTTTTGGTTTTAGGAAAGACTATTCTTATCTAGGGAGGAACAAAGCAAAAAATCCGGACTCATCTTAGACTTTTTAGTCCAGCTCTCTTTTGTCTCTCTCTTTAAGTCCCTGTGCTTTCTGAAGGCCTCCATAATGAACTGACCACCTTTCTCACAGCCTCTACCTGTGTATAACCCATTCATAAATACTCACCTGGGTTACACCAATAGTCTCTTCACTGATCTATCTCATTTGATCAGTACTGACTTTTTTCCTTACTCAACTCCATCTTTTAAGTAATTTTCAAAATAATCTCTTTTGAAATAAAAAGTGCTCATGTAACTTTCAGATTACATTTTTAATAGTTTTGTATTGCTTTCAGGATTGCATCTAAATGTTCTAACTCAAGCATGCATTGTAATTTTTCCCTTCATACTAATTGGTTGAACTTACTTTGCATGTTTATCTCTGGCCTATTATTAGGTCCAAGAATTTCAATACAATGACTAACTAAAACAATCAGATTGGACTTCTCAGGGCCACTTTGTCTGGATCATGTGGGCTGTGTAAGAATTATGGAGAGTAAAATGAGATCACTAAAGAGGAGGAAAGAGATAACAGATATTAATGTTTGCTCTGGTCTGTTTGTTTCTGGAATTTCTGATATAGTGATAGAAATAGGAAAATAAAGTCACAGCCATGCACTGTGAAAAAAACAAGCATAGAGGTCTGTACAGGTTCACTGTGAACACAACTCCTTTCTAAATCATGAGGTCATCAAAGAAAGTTTCCTAAACTATTGTTTTTCTGCAGCACTGGGGGATGACCCAGGGATTTGTGCATGCTAGTATATGCTCTACCACTGAGCTAGCACCAAAATTAACTCTTTTTTTGGTTTTTGTTTTGAGACAAGGTCTCCCTACGTATGCCAAACTGACTTCAAACTTGTGACCTTCCTGTCAGCCTACTTGTGTTGGGATTACAGGTGTACATCACCATACTGGGTCCCTAAGCTACATATTTTATTTATTTATTTATTTTTATTTTTATTTTTTGGGGGGGTCTGGTCGTGGGGCCTGAACTCTGGGCCTGGGCACTGTCCCTCAGCTCTTCAGCTCAAGACTAGCACTCTACCACTTGAGCTTATGTGGTGCTGAGGAATCGAACCCAGGGCCTCATGCATGCAAGGCAAGTGCTCTATCACTGAGCCACTTTCCCAGCCCTAAGCTAGATATTTTAAAGAAGGAGAAAGAGACAGAAAATTGAATAAAGAAACCAGAACAAGTGAAAAGGCCTATGTGTTGTACAACAGTGTGGCTCACCAGGAAGCTGTATTTCATTCAGTCTCCCTAGAGAGGGTCAAGAATGAAGGCCAGAATGAGAAGCCAAGGCAGGAATATCACTTGCGTTTTATTCTAGAAACCTATGCCTGTTCTTATCTGGTATGTAATGCCAACTACCTGTCAAACACTGCTCACAATGCCATACAAAACAGTGCTTTGATGCTGTGACAAATGTGAAGAAAATGACATGAAATGGTTAAATAATGTCTCCAAGGTCACACAGAGCTGGCTCTTACTACTTTGCCCCATAGCCTTTTGTCAGGAATTCAAAGTCATGGGACTTGTTAGCCCCCAGACAATGGCACTGAGACAAGGTTTCAGGAATGTGAGATATATTTGGCTGTATCAGGGTATATTGAAATTGAATTCTCTGATTTGGAGGAGAAAACCTGCTTGTAAGGCACACCCTCTCTTTTTGATCAAATTGTGTAATGAACTACTCTTTGGTACACTTGCGAGGGATAGGATGACTTGGCACAAGCTATTTTCTGACCTTCTGATCTTCTTTTCTTTCTCTTTCTTTCCTTCCTTTCTTTTTTTTCTTCTTCTTTTTTTTTTCTTTTTGTCATGGAGCTTGAACTCAGGGCCTGGGTGCTGTCCTTAAGCTCTTCAGCTCAAGGCTAATGCTCTACCACTTGAGCCACAGCACCACTTCTGGTTTTCTGGTGGTTAATTAGAGAAAAAAGTCTCACGGACTTTCCTGCCTTGGCTGGCTTTGAACCTTGATCCTCAGATCTCAGCCTCCTGAGTAGCTAGGATTACTAGCCTAAGCCACCAGCTCCTGGCCTGATGTTCTTTTCATATACCACCTGAGTGTGTTCAGTCATCAGATGTCCTCTTGGAATGTCCCCATTTGCTGGTTCTTGCTCATTCTTGACAAAGTCAGCTTAGGCATATCTGCTTTAGGAGACTTCCTTGTTCCTCTGGTTTGATTTAGAAAGGATGTCAGAACTCTCCTTTTCCAAACCCCACAATTGTCGATACAACACTGAGCTGTAATCTTGGATATGCCTCTCTTTGCATCCTCTAATTTAGACTGCAAATACCATGAAGATAAGGATACTGACTGCTTCCTCTGTCTCTTTCCTAAGAATACCCTGATTTTGAACTGCATGCAGTTCACATGACTCAAGGAAGACTCTTTCTCCTCAGGGAGCAGGCCTGATTGTAAGTTAAAGCTAGTGGTTCCCAACTAAGGTGAGTTTGCCACCCAGAGTGACATTTGGTACTGTCCAGACAGGTTTGGTTGTCACCCTGGGGCTGGTTACTGGCCTCCCATTGGCAGAGGCCACAATGCACAGTCCAGCCTCCTCCCTAACCCCTCCTAATTCATCAAAGACTCATTTCTTTCTAAGTGTCAACGTTGCTGAACATTGGAGACCTCCCAGTTCTGACCAACCTTTGAGTGACTTAAGCTTCCTGATTGAGGAGGCATGAACACCCACCTTAAGGAATCAATCCCACCCAAGTAAAGGATTAAGGTTGAGTGATTTAGGAAAGGTTGGGAAATTATACTGTGATGCTAAGTAGGATCTCAAGAGCAAGCTATAAAAGGAGTTTGGGAGATGGGTCTACTTCAGAATCTGCAGGATAGAGAGGGGAGGGGAAGGGCAGAGCAGTTAAGGAAAACCATGAAATAGCCATACTAGAGTTCTGAATGAGGTGACAGTTCCCTTTTTATTCTGAAGTGGTTGGCCTCATCCATTACACTTAGGCTGGGACCTTACATATGGTGTATTCATGTGCATATATTTGGGGGTAGAAATACAGAACTGAAGGGAGAAAGGGTGAAAAAGTGCAGTAGTGGAGTTCACTGGACACTGATAAAAATAAACTACACGACTCGTGGGTGGAGACGGGAGGGAGGGACTGGGAGAGAATGAGGGAACAGAAGACACTGTACTAAAGGAAATGTACTCATTACCTGACTCATGTCATTGTAAGCCTTCTGTACATCACCTTTATAAAACCAATAAAGTAAACAAAATAAAATAACTAAATACATGAAAATTTAAAAAAAGAGAATGGATAGCTGTATTATGATGGTTTCTGGAACACAACAAATGAACAAATCATGATTCTGAGGCAGTGTTAATCCTCAAAAAAATCTGCCACTTGAATGTCTATAGTTACAATGGAGAAAAGATAAAAATAATTCCCAATTTTTCCTGTGGTTTAGGAGAACAACTTAGGTAAAGGCCATCTCTCCTCCTCTTTTCCTTTCCCATTTTCCCTCTCTCTCTCTCTGAGTGTCTCTCTCTGTCTCTCTCTATATCTGTATTATGTCTGTTTCCTTGGAGAAGCAACTTTGGAACCAATGTTCCTGGGATAGATTTTGTACATCTTTGTTAGTGTCCCCTTGGATATCTTTCCCATGTGGACTTAGGTGTCCTGGCCTGGCCTCTTGGAGTGGTAGGCTAGAAAAGCAACCTCTGGGCCCTTCCCTCTCTCACACCCAACCTCCTCCTTACCCTTTCTTTCCAGCTCTTTCTGCAAACATTGACCCTGAGCCCTGAATGCATAAGGAAATTTGGCTGAATTTCACTTCTTCTCTTTATTTTCCAACTTAGTTCCCAGATAAATGGTGTTTCTTTTCCAGGAAAATGAAATTCAGAGAAGCTCCTCCTGTGTTCTGCAAACACCATACTCAGTAAAGTCCAAATATTAACGTGTTGCTATAGTGACATTGAGTGTTTGAAAGGTGGTCCACAGCTCTGTCATAAGCTTATAGAGAAGTTAATTTATGCTTCTAGAATTATGAGTGTGAACTATTGCTTTTTAAGATTTGCTGTTTCTGTGCCCAGGATGTTTGAATCTGAAAAAGAAGACATTCTGTAAACATGTCTAAAAATTGAGTTTTGTGAACTTTCTTTGTTATAATGGAGAGCATTGCATTCAGGAAGTGGGAAGGGGAACTAAAATGTAGATAGCCAAGTTAGAATTTAGGATCCTTTATATCTCATTCTTGGCAAAGCAATTTAATTAGGAAATAATTCTCCCCCCCTTAACATCTGACAGTTATCACCAAGTGATATCCCGCCTTCTTGGCACATGATCAGGGTGTTGCAAAATGTTGAGCTATTACACTTTTCTGAAAAAATTTGTCTTAAATTTTTTTTTAAGTCAGAAATGGCAAAGTGCTTTTTTTTTTTTTTAAGCAATCCACAATTAAAATAAAAAAAGTTTCAGAGGTGCAGAATGGGAAATACATTGAATCCTTTAGGGAAGAAGAAGAGAGCACGAGGTCACTGTCTTGGACTGTGTGTGTTTTACGTGCAGGTGTCCTGCGTGTGAGTGTGTCCCGGCACGCGTGTGTACCTTGCACGTGTGAATTATGTACGTGAGAGTACATTGTGTGTGTGTGTACGCACACGCGCGCGTGTGCATCACAGGCAGCCCCAGAACCTCTGGACCGGGTCTGCAGCCCCGGGCGCTTCGGGCCCTGGGCTTCCCCGAGGGCGGAAGGGGGCGCGCGTCCTCCGCTCCGGCTGCAGGGGCGGTGGGGGGCCGGCCGGGCCGGGAGCGGACGCGTGCGGCGCGCTCTTTGTGTGCCGTTCTGGGCCGCCGTGGGCACCATTTTCTGCTTCGCCCAGGACAGGCACATAAAAGGGAAGGCGGCTGCGGCCCGTCGCTGTCCTCTTTCCCTCAGATGCCCTCTGCTGCAGGTTTATGATTACAGTACGGACCGAGCCGCCTCTCCCCACGGTGCTGGCGGGCCGCCGGGTGTGCAGCGCCCTGGCCGCCTTCACTCCTGGCGCGCCCCCAAACCGCCTCCTCCGCCTCCTTATTTGTCTGAAAAGCAGCCGCACGTCGAGGCGTAGAAGCCGGCCGGGGCGTGGGAGGCTGGGCCGGGGTGTGTGCTCGCCGGGCTCCCCGGGCCGGGTCGGGCCGGGCCGG
>NW_012267266.1:6541567-6577783 GCF_000151885.1 Dipodomys ordii
CACACACACACACACACACACACACACACACACTTGGAGAGCGCGCGCAAGGCAGGAAAACCTTCCCCTCCTTTTCCAAAGCTCAAGGCTGCACTTCTTGGAAGTGAGCGGGTTTGGGGTTTTGTTCCCCCCCCCCGCACTCCCCTCCTTTTCCTCCACCCCTTTTCCCTTCCCCTCCCCCCTCAGCTGTCTTTCTAGCATGATGCCCTTTTTCATTCCCATTTGTGTTTCAGGTGTAGAGAGGAGAGAGTGAGCAGGGAGCGGGCTTTTGTCTGTAAGTATATGCCATTCCCATCTCCGGCTGGGAGCGCTGCTTTCTCTTTTGTGTCGATTCCTTGCCATGGCTCTTGGCTGGACCCTTCTTCCACCCTGCAGAGTTCATGCTTTTTCTTCCCTCTAATTTTTAAAGAGCCCGAACGTAGACCTTGGAGAAATTCTGTCATCTCGGTGCTGCTGCAGGAAGGCTAGAATTGAACTTGAGCTGCTTCTTTCTTTTTCATGCTCAAGTCGGAAGGAGAAATGAAATCTTTTGAGAAGGGGTGGGGTTTTGCTTGCTAGGGTGGTTGATTTTGCTCTTCTTGGCTCATTGTTAGAAACCGGTTTGTTTCTTTGCATTAAATGCACCAGGGTGCCTGCTAGGATCCCCCCCCTCCCCTTTATAAAATGAATTTGTACCTTCTTATCCTTATACTGGCTGACTCTTCAGCACTACTGCGACTGAGTCTTCATGCTTTCTATCCTGCAACAGTTTTTTTTTTTTTCCCTCTGCATTTTTAAAATAAAGCAGTTGAACTTGGGTGGGGGGGAGGAAGCTAAAGCATAATTGACTATTTTTTTCTTGGCGATGATAATAATCTGATTTGCATTTATGCATGTATAACAACATTATAGGACAACTCTTAAGAGTTTATGACACCCTTTCGGAGAACTTTTAGTTGTTCCATTCATCTTAATGTTGTCCTAACTTATATTAATTGACAAAAGAGCTGTGTTCCGATGGCATGGAGGTCGAGGGCGAATCACTGCAGCATGTACATGAATGTTTATTTGATCTAGGGAGAAGGGCACAATGGTATATTTCTGACTTTTTCTCTGTGTAGATCTTTCTTCTTTCTTTCTTTCTTTCTTTCTTTCTTTCTTTCTTTCTTTCTTTCTTTCTTTCTTTCTTTCTCTCTCTCTTTCTTTTTTAAAAAAGCACGGAAGGTTATGTAATGCAGTGCCATTTCCAAAAATATCCACTCTGAGGCATTACACTACGGTGGAAGGCTGGATCCCATTCTGCCGCCTTGATTGCAAATATACTGCCAGTAGTATGTCTGGGAACAAAGAGAAGCCAGAAAACAATCTATTTTTATCACTTGAGTCTACTTTTAAGTTGCTAAACCTTTTGAACTCCTCCAATTTAAAGATGAGCTAGACACTTAAGAATAGCTCTGGATGGTGTAAGGCCATGTATGAGGGATTCCTTTGTCCCTACTTCAACCTATAGACCACTTGGAAAGCTCTTCATGAATCCCAGTGGTTTTAATCATTTGCCTATAACTTACCTCAGCCACAAAGAGTGGTTGTTTGTCTGTAACCTCTCTCAGGACGTTTTGGTTTTTCTTTTGCTGATCTGTGACTGATGAGGTAGTATGTCTACTATATTTAAATATATTTTGCAGGTTGGTCTCCCTGGACTGAAGAGAATAGAAGTCCAAGACTATTAAGATTCTCAAAATGGTAAGAACTGGTCACCAGAGGAAATTCTCAGTAGCTTCTCATCAGTTTTTATCACATGTAAATATCAATCACCTACCTTCACCCTCTTCAAGTCTTCATTGTTCCTACCTCATCTGACCTTTAAAAGATTCTATCTCCAGCATGTGGGAGCTGTGCACTGTGCACTACAGCAGTGTGTGTGAATCAGATGTGGTGAATTAGATCTTTTGACTTGCAGTCATTCTGAATAGAAAACTGAAATCACAGAGCAAAGACTAATTTAATTCACACAACAAAAACTACTCTGCTCTTTAAGAAAAGTGATGGGTTGTGACAGGCGTGAAAGGGGTGATGGCGGCAGGGCTCAGACAAAGCCATGGCTCTTACCTTACAAATGGCCAGAACTTCTTCAGAAGTTAGGTATCTGGGTTCAACTGGTCAGCAACAGTATGTGCTGTCTTTAAGAGTCAATACATGTGAAAATATGAAATTGTAAGTTATTATGTCCTGTTTGTGTGTAAAATATATTATTGCTTTTTTACCCCCTGATTTGTAACTTTGTTTACAAGACATCTACACATGCTTTAGAAGTCAAGCATGTTAACCTCTAAGTAAAAGGATAGCTGTTTCAAATAAGGGTTATGATCCATAAAGAAGAGAGCTTAATGTTTGAGTTCTTGTGAAGTAAAAGAGAGAATTCACATTAAATCGGGTGAACATGTATATTAAGCTGAAAATTTTCCTCTTTGGAAATAAGATTGAACTTAGAAAAATAATGGAAAGATATAAAGCTTTTCACTGAAGTATATAGTATATCCTGCTGCAGGTATTTATGCTTTTAAAGACACTTCTTTCCCACTTAAATGTGTGATTTCCAAATTTAGTTTTAGGTTTTTCTTTTAAATGAGAATAGAATTTAGTGAATCAGAACTGAATCCAATATGCTCATGTTTTCTTTGAGAATGTCCAAGAATAAGCTTCTAAGAGGAAAAAAATGAATCAGGCAATTAAATGAGTTCAGATTGCTTTTTATTAACAAGTAAGCATTTGAATGTGTATGTGTGTGTGTGTGTGTGTGTGTGTGTATTTCACCTGTTATTTAAAAGAGTGGGTGTCAGAATAGTAACTACAGTAGGTCTGGCCTGGACCAGTTTGATAATGATCCAATTAAGAAGCTTGGAGTAGAAAGACAAGACAGGTGAAGAAGGCAAAATTAAACTAATCAATGGGCTTTGTGCAAACAATTCCTAACTTGATATTAAATTCATAATTAGCTATTGTCATAGAGTATTAGGATGGTAATAAAATGGACTGCTGGAAAGTATTTTTGTTTACTTAATTCTTTTATTCTGACTGGAACACACCACCTTACCGCCTACTTGTATATATGCCAGAATCTTTTCCATTCTGAGTTACCATAGACACACCATGAAGGTTGCATGTTGCCATTTTGTCAGATGATGATTTGACCCTGCCAAAACTAGCCCTGCAGACTCAGAGTAAATATTATGTTTCTGAAGTAGAGAGGGGGATGAGCATTGTAAAAGGCAAGCTATCGTGCCAGAGACCAGAATGAAAGTTGGAGCCATTTGAATATAAAAAAGCAAGTGTGAATTAATATTACATGTTAATTTCCTACAGTTGTCATTTTATGTATGGTGGCAGAATGGGAAATTCTAGTTTGTTGCTTTGGGAAGGATTTTTCCTCATGAAAAACAATCTCACAACTTCTTGGTGATCCTTTCATCAAGATGTCAGTCCTTTTTGGCACAAGCCTATCGCCTGAAATGAAACCACTGACAGTTATTGTCTGTGGGTGATCCCAAGGAACTTTCTAGCAATTTTTTTACTCTGGAAAGTCTGAGTTCTTAAAACTTTGCACATACTAATGTTGCTGAAAAAGAAAAAAAAATGTTTCAATTGATTTTTTTAGGGGAGTGATATCAGATATATCTTATACCTCTTTCTCCTTTTTGGCAACATGAAGTTAATATCCTTATTTCTTTTCCTTGTTAAAATTAGTAGCTTGCTTAGAGAACAGGCTCAGCCACATGCAGTCAAAATTACTGTGAGGGAGCTAGGAGCTTCCATCCCTGATCACCTCCAGAACATTCATAAGTACAGCTTTCTTGTTTTTTTTTAAAGAAACATTTTCATTTACATAGTGCAAAATACTAAAGAGAACCTGTATGTAATGAAGCCATTCCAAATACAAATTCATAATCAACTACATCCAGTGTAAGAAATTAATGAGTGGACTCCAGAATTCTTCAGATTGTGATTCAACATCCAGATTGTTATATCCTTTAAACTGATAATGGTTCTTAGCAATAGTTTGGAGAGATGAAGGAATTTTAGTGTGTCTTTTGCATTACACAATACATATATAAATATAGATAAACATATAGTTATATGCCAAAACAACAACAAAAAAACTACCATATTGTGTTTGTGTGTATTTGCCTCTTAGGGTACAATTGCTGGGGGCGCCATCACATGGATCATGGTGTGTGGAAAAAGACACCTGGGCTTGTACAACCCAACTGTGTTGTTACAATTGTCAATTCTGAGCAGAGTTTCCTGTCTCTTAGTTGAAACAATATTCTTTTCAATAATTCATTCTCCAACCTGAAGTTTTCAGTGGGACATGCCCACTTTCCCCCTTTTATATTTTTCAATTACTAATGTGTGTAGTGTTTTTCATTTTTGTGAGTCTGCAGAGATCTTCAGCACATCTTTCATTTATATTTGGCTTTTTATTAAATTTTAACTTCCAGAACTACCTTTTTTCAGATTTTTATTATTGACTTAGGTATTTTATCTTAAAGGTACTTGATTCAGATACATCAACAAGAAGAACATATTTCAGAATAAGTAGCTGAGCCTGTTGAGTAGTTTGAAAGCTAAATTATTTAATCCAGTTTTAAGTCCCGATTTTGAATATAATCTCCCTTACTATACAGTACACTTGCCTCCCCAGTATCTACTTCCAGAGACTCAGAGTAGCAAAAATATAAGTGACTTGTTATGTTTTATCAGAGGCCTAAGAATTGAAACAATTTAAGTTTTCTTTGTGGCAGGCTGAGCTTTTCAAAAAGATGAGTTGACTCCATTGTACCATTCATATGCCCTGTTTTCTGTAGAGTCTGTGAAGTGGCATTCATAAGCTTATTAGGAGACTCTTCAATAATCTCTTTACTAACATAAGCTTTCCTTGTTAAAAGAAAAAGACAAAGATGGGAGTGGGGTGGGTTCTATTGGTAGCCATTACCATTGGGTTTGGAATGTACATTGACAAATTGCTCTGGACATTTTTTATTGTAGAGATGCTGTAGAGTACCAAGGAGGGTAATTTTATATGATACTATCTTCTCTTTCGCCAAGCCTTCCTGTGCACAACAAGGATTAGCAACTGTTTGGGGAACTAGGACAGTAGAGATAGTCTAGCTGGATTTAATCCCAGTCCGGCTTCCTCTTGAGCTCTATAGATAATTCAGACTGGAAAGGGGATATAAGTACAAATCTTGGAATAAACAGCTATTCAAAGTAACATCCCATTGTAACTTGATCTAACTCTTAATAAGTTAAATATAAATCGAATCATTATGTACTAAAGGGATTCTCTTTATTTTAAATCCCGAACATAAATATTTCTAAAATAGAAAAATATGTTTCTAAAGTATAAATTTTTTACTAACCTACACAAGTAATCCTCACCTGTGAATTGTGTACGTTCAGGTATTCTCCTGGTCATGGCACTTCAGGAGTACAGTCAGATACTTTGGACTGCAGGGAAACTTAGAAGGAAGCACTAAACTTGCTTTGTCCTACCTTTCCCCCTTGGTGGAAAGTCTTTTAGGGCATATCCTCATAGCCCAAGTGAAAGGAAAGATTGAAATAATTATCTGAATAATTAGGCCTTTAAAGAAAAAAACCTTTTGGTTTTGTCTGATTCATCTTGGTAACTGGAGTGAACTTGGTAACTAGGAGTAGAAAGGATTTGCTTGAATTATCTGCATAATTCCTATGCTGTGACAAGAAAAGACTAGGGATAAGGAAATCTTATCAGCAAATCCAACTGGAATATCGCAAGGGAAAATGAATCAAATGCGGTTGGACTGTCATTTTGGCAAGTCATGATCTATTGCAAGATTCTAATTTTTAAACTGCTTCTCTGCCTTGAATTTAGAAACTGTTTAATCATTAATTGCTACCTCTCACTTTTCCTGGATTGAACTAGGGGAGGGCGGTGAAAAGATAGAGGGTCTCTAGCTAGAAGGAACTGGGAAGGGAAAGGGAACATGACATGGTCTTCCTCCTGAGAAAGTGGCCACTCTTCCCTTGGCAAGTCCCAGCAAGTTCTGTAGTGTCCCCTGCACCACAGGAGGTTGCTACTCTGCCAGCTCCCAGAAGAAGCCACTACACTCCTTTCTTTGAAGCAAACTAGGTGCTGGCATGTGCTAACCAAGGTGTCACTTCTTCTCTCCTTCTATATGTTCCTGACTAATTAGACACATATACGAAAGGCAAGTCAGCACTACTCACCACCTTAGTAAGATTGTTTACAATTTGAGGCCTACGGGCTGGTACTCTAGTAGTTAATAGACCAGAGACCATCTAAAGCGAATTTCACATGTAACATACACAAGTTTGGGAAAACGAAATCCAAGAGAGATTTTGAGGGATTTTTTTATCTCACCTTAGGAGGCATAAGCTCCAAGATCTCAACATGAAAGAATAGGACTAATACTTTTAGCCCTTCAGATACATTGGACTTATCTATAAATCTCTCAGTGAAAGTGGCACAGGTAAGCATTGTTCCTTGAATCCTTTGTGCCTTCTCCTACCTCATACTCTCAATAACCTTTTTCATCTACTGTGTTGAGACAGACCATCAGTTTAATTTCTTTGAATGAACAGATTTGCCAAGAACTACCTGAAAAGCTCCTTTATTTGCAGCCATTATGGACTCTATTTTCTTAGAGGGACGAGGTCACTTGTTACTTTAAATGTGCTCCAGGAGTCCTTTGTTCTGTGCCTTTGCTTCCTTGGTTCTATAAGGAATACAGCTTCTGACAAAAATAAAGCCACTGGTCTAGACAGGCTTTAAATGACCACTCCTATATAAACCACCCCAGTATACTCAGCAGGAATAATCTATATACTTATCACAGCTGTAGCATTCCTCTTTTGGTTACATGCTAACTTATTTTGCATGTAACCTTGAAACAATGACCCCCTTGTAACTGAATCTCTTCCTTTTTTGGTAGTAGTTCAGCCTGTGGTGCTTCATTTTTCTCTTTCTCCACTATGATGGGTAGGGTGGTGAATTCAGATGTCTCTGTGAGGAAACTTTTAGACAGCTAGTGAAATGGGGTGACTTGCTCTTCTAGCAAAATGGAAGGAAACCCAACCTTTAAGGACATGTTCTAACAGGGATCCAGTATCTGTAAACCAGTGTGATCTCTGCCTTCACACCTGACTAGGATCTTCCTTGTCCCAGGGAACAGTGAACGCCTAAATGCATCATACGTCAGTGGTCACAGGTACGTGACAGTCTGTGATTTCTGCTTTGGGATTTACAGCTACCAGCAGCTTGACCCTTTGAAGAATTTTAACAACTCAGATGATAAACCTTGCAGCCCAGGAAATGAGATTATCATATATTGATCATATTTTCACTGCTGAAAAGCACCCCTCACTGTACTTTTTAGGTACTTCAATGTTTGGGAGGTCAGAGGGGAGACTTGAATGAAATCCACGTGTCCTATAAACACAACTCCTAAACTCTGGAATCCCTTCTACACCGTGTAAAATAGAAGACGTCTGAAAGGAGTCTAGAAGGTTAGGTTAGTGTGGTCTGCTAAAGAAACAGACAATCATTTTTAAAGTACAGTCTCACCTCTCATCCAGAGCATTGGCAGTGAAGGGACATTACATAGTAGGTTATCAGTGAGATTCTTCCAGTAGATGACAGTCTGTCTCTTGATAATCTGAAGCAGTGATGACAGTAGAGCAAACTCCTCTGGTTTCACAAGGCAGGTCAGTCTTTACAGTAAAATTATTGCTTTCTCTTGGAAAGCTTTCTCCTTTCAACTTTTTTTCTTTGAAAGTGTTATGATTATCTAATTAGGGCTATTTTTAAGACCCCTATTGTAGATGTCTTGATTTGGTATTCATTTTTACTTTCAGAGTATTTTACACAGAGTTGAACTGGAGAAATTGGAAAAGATACACAAAGTGTGGGCAAAGAAAGGAAAGTCTATTTGCTCCTTTTTGGCTGAAATTGGGAACCAGAGACATTAAGTGGAAAGGAAGGGATCCTAACCAAAAAGTTCTTGCCAATAAAAAGACAGAGTCAGATTCACCAGTAGGCAATTAAAACAGGAGGGAGATTCATGATGTGCACAGAAGCGTTGGTGTGGCTGCCCAGTTCCAATGTTGTGGCCCCTGCACTCAGATCACCATCACACACCACTGTCCTTTGATTACTGGGGCAGGTAACCACCTTCCTGGCTGAACTGGATTTGATACAATTCCAGCAGGGAAAAGTACCATAGTTCAGTGGTTGAGCTGGGAGAAATTTACAAAAGTTGTTTTGTCTAAAGTGGGTCCAGGCATTTGAGGACACTTCTATTGGGTGAACTCTAATCTAAGGATCCTATTCTTGTACAGGAAAGAGTTAGAAATAAAGAGAAGATACTGCATTGTTTACAGTGGATAAAGCCACCTGTCAAGGAAAAACTATAGTCAGTAGTCAAATGGGAAAAACTAAACATACTTAAAAACATGACCTTGGTAGGGGCTTGGTATGAAGTACTTGCTCTGAAAGAGAACATTTGATGTCCTCTGCTAAATTATTCTACTGAAAATTACCCTGCAACTTGTTGAGACCATTATCTGAAGGTCAGATCTCATGCACATTAGCCAGGCAGTTGCTGAGCCTTAGGATGTTAGTTTGCCCCGTGGGTTTGGAGGTACATGGTTAAACACTTGGCCTAGTGCCTGCTGCATTGTAGGAACCCAGTTATATTGCATGAGAAATGAATACCAGACTTGGAATTCACAAATGGTTTTGAAATGCAGTATCAATTAGAATTTCCAAAGATGAATTATATTAGCTACTCCTCCTGAAAAGATGTATTAGGATTTAGTGGCTTAGATTAAAAAAAAATAACAAAAACAAAAACACAAAAAAACCTGTTGTAGAAAAAAAGTGTTTTCTTTGCTTCTTTGATGATTCTTATCTATTCTTTGATAAGATGTTCATTCTATAGGATTGAAAATTGTCCACCAAATATCCAATGCCTAACAGCAAGAATTTCTTGATTAATTGATTGGGAAATTGATATTAAATACTTAACCAATTTAGTTTTTATGAGATGAAAAATTCTACTTACATCTTTTCTGACCCTTTTTAATTATTTTGGTTTTAGTTTTTAATTGCCTAGATTAGACTTCCATAGCCTAGATGCTTTAAGTCAGAACTCCATTTCTTGCCACTGTATGGAGTCTTGTGTCTAATTATAAATCATAAAATGTCTTGGTCTTTCCTATGTTCTTGATAATAGAGTCTTAAGTTGCTTGATCTTATTATCATAGTCTCCACATATTTTCATTTAATCTTTATTGAACCTTTTTTCCTCTTTTTCTCCCCCTATGGGGTCTGCTTTTTCAACTTTAATTTTATTTTAAGAGTCTTGACTGTCTACATTTTCATAATCAGTCATATGAGAGTCAGTTAAATTTGGTCTTTGTCATCATAGATACAGTTCATCTGATAAATGAGGTGTATTTTTACTAAAGTGACCAACTCTGTCCTTATACCACATCTGTGGTTGTGGGTGAACACAGTACTCTATATGTAATCTAAGGGTTAAATACTTCATTTTTTGCTATTTGGATTCTGCATGATGAGAGTAATAATTGGCATGTTACCCCATCTGCACCTTTCCATTAGTCTGTCTTTAGAACTGTCTGGATTTTTAATCCATTGATTAAAAATTTCCAAATGGAATCAAGTTGAACTTATTTTTCTTTCTGAATTTACCATTCTCAGGAATGTACTCACTGCTTCTGTGATCGAATAGGTTCTTATTTTCTTGTTCTTCACTTAGGACCACTTTTTATTTTTATATAGTGTATGGTTTGTGTTTCTGTACATCATTAATAAAAATAAGAATTTTAAGTTTTTAGTTTTTCACATTTTTATTAGTATCAATTATTTGATGCTAATTAATCAATTCATTGATCAGGGCTGGCACTGTACCACTGAAAACACATCTCCAACTTTGCCTTTTTGCAGGTTAAGAGTCTGGCAGGTTTGTCTGCCCAGATGGCTTTGAACCCAGGATCCTCAATGTCAGCTTCCTAAATCTGAAAGGCTAGGATTATTTGTAAGCTACTGCTGCCTGGCTAAAGAAGATTTCTAAATATTTTGGGTGGTAGTAGTGGTACTATGGCTTGAACTCAGAAACTCTTGCTTGCTAGGCCAGTGCTCTGCCACTGAGCCATGCCTTCAGTTGTAGCTGTTTGTTTTTTAATTTACTAGAATTTTGAAAAGTGAAATTACGGTGAACATGATTTCAAGTGAATTTGGTAAAAGATGATTAATTAAATCAATTCATCCATTGGCCATCTGAGGAACTAGCTATTTGAGAGTTCATTTGGGTCATAGAAAAAGAATTTGGTTGCTTAGTAGTGCTCTTTGTAATTTTCTTTCAGTAATTTCTAATTTGTGTTATGCTGAAAATATCTTTCCATGGAAAAAAAAGGAAAAACTAAAAAAAATCAAAATTATGATTATCAGTATTACTGGGTTGGTTAAGCCCAAAGTCTTAATGGTTAGTCTTTCTTTAGCAGATGTAGCAACACTCAAACAGTGGAGAGAAATCCTTCTGTGTCCTCAAAC
The DNA here is from genome assembly GCF_000151885.1 of Dipodomys ordii. Lineage (NCBI taxonomy): Eukaryota > Metazoa > Chordata > Mammalia > Rodentia > Heteromyidae > Dipodomys > Dipodomys ordii. The sequence continues at coordinate 6,552,180 of NW_012267266.1, forward strand.
ATTTTTTTAAAGTAAGTTGTATTGAAAGGTGACTATTTACTGGAAACAGCAAGCAACAAATAATTTTGAGAAAATTACTCTTGACAGTAGGTGTCAGAAATCTATCCAAATGTCATCACAAGGGCACTAAGAGGAGATGTTCAACAGCTATTTGAGGGACTGAAAATGGCCCCCAGCTCTTGAGTGTCTCTGAGGAAAGTAGAGAGCAGATTAAGCACAGATAGATTAGTCTGTGGAAAGGATGATGGTTTTTTTTTCTCCTTTTCTCCACTAGATGACCTTGGGCTACTTCCCTATTACTCTTCTCTTCTCTAAAATGTCCAAGAGGAGGATTATGGATCTACTTCTGGGCCTGGCCCTGTGACCAACACTTTAACATCTATTGGTTTATTTCATCCTTGCAACAAAGCCATGAGGATTAAATGAGTGCACATGTCTAAAAAGTTAAGAAGTCAGTTATAAGCTAGTGTTGTTTAGCTCAGTGGTAGAGCACATGCGTAGCATGTACAAGGCCCTTGTTCATCCTCAGAACTGGGAGATGGAAGACAAGCAAAAAAACCAAAACACTCTAATTATAATCTGCCCATGATGCATTTCTATTCGGAGCTATGCTTCCCAACAGGTCTGCTGTGTGGATCTGACAACTCCCAATATTGCTCACAGTCCTCTTCATTTTGGGAAGTGTAATGTTGGTATTTGGTTCACAGTGGTAGAATGTCTAAGGGAAAAAGAGAACAGGAGGTTGAGGTCTGTGTTGAACACACTCAGGATTTGGAATGAAGATCTAAGTTTGCAGTATGATATCTTCATGGCAGTTAAAATATAGGATATTCTTGCAGGACACTTTGCCTCCTGCTTTGGCATTTCTTTTGCCATCACTTCTATAGTTTTTGAAATATCTGCTTCTTTTCTAACTCCTAATGCTGAAATACCTCATGTCTTTGAGTGACTGGCTCCTCTCTTTGGTCTTCTTTGCTTTCCATGAGTTTGTCTGACTGAATCTAGCATCAGAGAGGAGCTTTTGTGCAGTCAGACTTTGCTATACCCAATAGGGTTGAAAGCCAGATAGTCAATAGGTCTGTAACACATTCATTCTAACCTTATTCTATTCTTCCTATATTTGTAAGGTAGTTTTTGTTTTGTTTTTTTTTGGGGGGGAGACACAAGTGGCTAGTTTTCCTAGAGGACAGGTTATCAGAAACCTCTTAGTAGTCTCATTTTGACTTGAGCATGTTAGGATGCTGATACATATCATCTGGGTATCATTTTCCTTTTTATTTCAGAGGTCAAACTTCTTTAAAAAAGAAGCTGTATCCTCTCACAGCAGAATCCACTTTCCCTCTGAAGTTAGTGGTCTGTTAGATGCTATTTGCTGCTGAAGAGATATCAGTCATTAAATGGCCAGCACAGCGTGTGTCAAGCAGTGAACGATGAAATGACTTTTGCTAAAAACTGAGGGTGTTGTAGCTACCAGAAGACAGTGCATTGATGGAAAGAGTGAATAGTTTCTTTTGAAATGAGCCTTTGTGAAAAAAAATTAAAAAGTAACCATATTTTCTGGAAAGCTTGGTCAACGTGAGAAATACTTTGGAATGTCCTGAGGATCTTCAAAAGCAGCAGCCTGTCTTATCATCCACTCAGACCAGGGAAAAATCCAAAATCCAAAATTTTAGGTTTAGAGAAATAAATTAAGTATCCCATGAGGTTGTAAGGCTTTAAGAAAAGGAATCGAATTTTGTCATTGTTCTTCAGCATTCATGAAAAATTTTCATAAGGTTTGAATATATAGCAGAGTAACTTTTGAACAGGGAAAAAAAAGAAAAAAATAGCATTCTTGGTGACTATAAATCAGGTTTCTAGTAGTTTTTTGGAGATGAAACCTGGGATAATGTATCTAAAGTTATTCAAACCAGCTGATCAAAGCAAATATGGATGTTTCCTATTAACCTTGGAATGTGTTTGGGGGGAAAAAAAAATCTGCTGCTCCAGATGTTTAGTACTGGAAAGTGTTGGAAGAGCAGGAGATTTGTTGGTGGGTGCCACAGCCTCAGTTTGGTGTACTGGGGCATACTATAGAGCTAATATTTAATTGTTCATTGTTTCTTTTCATGTGCCGTAAAGGTTAGAGAAACATCACAAGATGTACCGTGTTTTATTTGTTGCTTACCAATAAAAACGGTTTCATAGAATGGAATAAGGTGGTCCAGACTTAGAACTCAGATGTGTTAAGTAAATATTTACTCTGGTTTTACTCCAAGGAGGTAAAAAAAGATTTTATTAACATATTTGTTGAGGTCATGAGGCTAAGGCATAGCTTATGTTGTGCTTAAATGCCTGAAGGGCCTTTTGGCTGAAGTAACAAAGGCTCCTTTTTTTTCCCCTCTTTTCCTTTCTCTTGTTAGTTTATTTGTTTGTTTGTTTGTTTTTATTGCTGGGGAAAAAAGCAAGCATCTTTTTGTTGGGTACTCTATTTTCTAATTGTGCATTCATAACCCAGAAGTTCAAATCAGATTTTTAAAGCTGCTTTTTTCCTCTTTGTTCAGAAATCTCTTTTTTAGATATTGTGCAATTTTTTTTCCCTGAGGCTTTATTCTTGTCCCTTTTCCTTCTGCTTTACTTTGGGCTGTTATCAGCTATCTGTATTTTGTCTTGTCTTTGTTACTGAAAAGAAAAATTGCCTATTAAAAGTCAAGATTTGAAGTGTTGAACTCACTTCCTTGAGTCCTGCCGCAGCTTGGCTGTGAGACTATACCAGGCTGACCTCCAGTCCAGGAGAGAGTGCCTTGGCAGAAATCTGAGAATTCCTCGATCCAGTGACTCCCTTTTTGGGATAGTTTTTGGAGTTGTTAGATGGATTGCTTTGTGCTAAGCATACTCCTATTGGAAAAGAATAAAGTCTGACATCAGAGGAAGTTGGTACAACATAAACATTTGCAACTGACCTCCATGTTCACCTGGTTGCAATAAATTGCAGGCACTACTGTGGCTGGCCTTGAACCTGAGCCAACAAAGCCCCCCAAACTCACATAATGAAAGGCTTTACGTAGTGGTGAAAAAGAAAAGTCGGATGCAATTGTTAACCTTTTGTGGCTTGCTTCTGACTTGATTTGTTTCCCCCCTTGAAAGCCTGTGCTGTTATTCTTAGAAATCACATTTTAAAAGACTCAGCAGCCGAACACACACAATATTGTATTGTGGAACGCAGTGAATGTGAAAGCCCCTTGTGCTGATGATTAATTTCACATGTAAACACTTTCATTTTGTTGCCAGTGAGGTTCCTTTTAGTTAAAGTCTCCAAATAAAATCCCACAGCTGTCACTTTCTTCTCAAGGTGGCTTTACAGTGAACAGGATGCATTCAGAAGATTCTGCTATTAAAGTCTGCACAGCTTGTTCTAGACACTACAGCTCATAACGTAAAAGAATTTTCCTTCTTTAGCTTTCACATCATGTTGGACAGTAACATAACCTGTTGCATCATATGAATACAATGTTACCTTTTTCTGTGCCTATCATGTTAACATAATATTCACTCAAAGCAAAGCTAAATGCAAACAGGTTCCACTAATTTGCGAGCTATCATGGCCTGTGAAGTTCAGTTGTCTTCCCTCCAGCACTGTTTCTACATGTTAAAGACTTGTCAGGCCATGGGAACTATGAAAATGTCAGCAGGTATTATAATACAGCAGAGCCACAAAGACCAACCTTTCCTTTCCAGTAGGGAGGGCATTGTTTGGTTATTGAGCACAATAGTCAGATGTTCAGAATGCTTTCTCTGTAATTACCCATGGTCACTACAGCAAACTCTTCTGTGTGTGTGTGTGTGTGTGCACACGTGCGCATGCACACACACACAAGTGTGCACACTCTGTACATATTTTGTTTAATTAGGCACTACCACTTGTATTCTGCTTTCCAGTAGGTATGATTACACACCTCATCTGAGTGCACTGCTGTTCTGAGTGCTTCTCCCTTCTTCTTCCAGTGGAAGTGTTTCCCACTGTGTCCTTTCTTTTCCTGAATGCTTTGGTGTGTCTCTAAGGCTTTCTCTCTAGAGAAACAACACTGTACATCATCTTTTGGTACCATCTCAGTTTTCATGTAGTGCTGTTCAGAATTTAAAAAAAAATAATCTTTGTGGTTCATTGATAGTTTCAATTTACATTCTGCCCTCCCATGACCAGCACTACCTGGAGGCCGACTGGCTTTTGAGGAGGAGCCTTAATAGTGCCCCTTCAAAGGGCATTTGCACAAATGAAGTTTATGTGTATGTACATAAAGTCTTCTTAAATTATAGTACTGGGTTTCACCATCGAGGCCAATTAGACATAATAGAACAGGTACATAGGCAGGCATATGCTGTTTAATTGGCAGGAAGATTATGAAATACAGCCCTTGCTACACAAAGAATTAATTATGCAGGTTGGACACCTGCTGCCCTGGTCTGCTCTCTTAATTGCAGGGGGTGGGCACCTATACCTTTTAAGTCATAAAAAGGCCGTCTATGTACATTTGTTAAACACAAAGAACCCCAATAAGAATAAAATTAATGTTACCATTATGGCCATTAACAACCAAGCCACTCAACTTACCTTTAGATTTCTTTGAAGATATGTTAAACAATTAAGTAAAAAAAAAAAAAGCAACACATTTACATATGTGGTGTAGTCTTGCACTGAATAAAGATATAACCTTTATTTAGCCTTTGATGGTCATTACCACAAAGCAGTCTCCCTAAAGAAATATTGGAAAAAATAATAAAAATACAAATTTAGAAACTGGTAAATGGTATAATTCTAATTTTACATGCAATATAATGGAAATGATAGGAAACATGTTAGAGAACTTTTAGGATGATTTTCTATGTGGGCCATGCTACTGGAAAATAAACAGAAAGTTTGAAATGTAAAGCTTAAAATAAGTTCAGAGGTAGTCTATTTTGCATATTTTTTAGAACCTGGAAAGACTGGTTTCTGATTTCTTCTGCTTTTTGTTTTTCTAATCTGGAGTATCAGCTATCAGCCAAAGTTCATACCAAGTAATAATTGCTAATAAGGTAATACCTCATAGGCTTAAAGATTGAACTTAAAGCACACTTGAAATGTAGTTTGTTAGGGCTTTAACCACAGAAACTTATTTTCTCCCAATTCTAGAAGCTAGGAATGGAGATCAAGACAGTGACTGGGTTGGTTCCTTTCTAGATCTCTCTCCTTGGTGATAGATGATTCCGCTACTGGTGACTGTACATATTGCCCCTCTGTGTTTCTCTGTCCTAGGCTTTTCTTAAAGGAACACAAGTCACTTTTTGGATTGGAACCATCCCGATCTTAATTACTTCTGTAAAGATTGTATCTCTAAATTCAGTCACATTCTTAGGTAATCGTGGTTATAACTATTCCATTTAAAATTTGAAGGGACTCAAGTTAGCCCCTGTTTAAAATTACTTGTTGAAAGTGGCTTTTGGAGGGTTGATCACCCCTATGGTTCCTCACCCCAAATTTGAGCTCAGCGGCAGCAGGAAGTATCCACGTGTGATCTGCAGAACCCAACATAGTCTCGGTACAGTGTCTACATTGCAGCTATTTCATGAACTCTTTGTGAAAAATGCATGGAGACTACTAAGAAATAGGGGACAGCAAAGTGATCAGTTCTGAACATTATCAATGTCCCTGATTATTAGCAGATGAACCAAAATAGTTGCTACAAGATGTCTAGATGAGGAAATGAAAATACAATCTATTCAAATGAAGACACCTTTTGTCAGGAAAATAAATGAATATGTTTTGCTTATGACTTCCCATGCTCCATGTCCAGCACTGTAATTGAAATGAACATTGAGGTCCTTGTGCAGCACCAAAGGTCACGTCTGAGCCATTTGAGAGCAAGGATAATGACTGTCAATAGACCACAAGTCTAAGAATGAACACAGATATAATGTAGATAGTACTATCCAGCTTCTTCCCAAACTAACTGTACTGAAAAAAGAAATAAATTATGGCTTTTAATGCTGCATCTAGAGATCTGTTGGGTTCTTAGACAACAGCCAAGCAGATTTTAGGGATATAACTGAGACTTCTCTGTCCAGACCATTTTGCGCTTCAGGTCTGACATAGAAAGAAACTGGAAGATCTTTACTACAAGGTAAAGTTTGTCTTCCTAAAGAAGGCAATTATTATTTGATGATTCTAACACATGAAAAAGCTTAACTAGAAATACCTTTGGTCAACTTGTAGCTAAATTAATGTGTCTCAAAAAATAGGCAGGGAGAAAGTTTCCTTAGTGGTGAGTTTTACTTTCAAATGCCTGTATTCCCAGTTCTTTACAGAAAAAAAAATCATTGACATTTTCTTGAGACTAAGAGAAGTCTTGGAAAAACAAATCATTAGAATAAGCAAGAATTTTTCTGAGAGGTAAGTGATTTGTCCTACAAATTAGAGATTGGAAGCTTTAGCATTGGTGTTTGGAACCTAGAATTTAAATGCTAAAGTAGTTCAATTTTGTTCAAATGGAATAACCCAAAGAAGCACAAGAGCCCAGAAATTACATTTGCTTGACTTTTTTTCATTGTTTCCATATGCCTACATTTTATATGAATTTTAATAATGTTTTTTATTTCTAAGGAAACTTTTTCTCACTTAGTACTTGTAATATTTTAAGTTGTGCTTAAAGAATGCTTTTTAAAGCAGTAATTTTGAAAAGCAATAGCTTTATATCAACCTATACCAATTAGACTTAAAATGGATCTCAATTTGGGTCTCCTATAAGTGAAAGCCAAATTCAGATTTTTAGGTGCTATGAATTTATGCCTTGAAAAGAGCTTGGATATTTTAGATTTTAATTTTGTTTTCTTCACACATTCCTGGTAAATGTCAGGAATAGCCTCTTGTCACAAAATAGATGGCGTGATTTTAGGCAAAAATGGAATCTCTTTTAGATGAAGATAGGTTAGGGTTGGAGAAACTCTGTGGCTCAGAAATCAAATCAACCAAAAGTGAGAAAATCATTCCAGATCTTGCAGAATGAGCTCCCAGGTATCTAAGACCGCAGTGTTAGTGATGGCTGTGGACTAGTGTAATTTTGAGAGAAAGGGGGTAGGTGATTTGCATTCTAGGATAACATGAAATTAATAGGGTAGTGTAAGGAAAAGAGCAGGGAGTAAGTCTAGATAATTAATTTTAGTTACTCTCCTATCCTGCACCATGTTGTTTTGAGTAAGTTGGTTATCCTTTTGAGTTTCATTTTCCTTGTTGATATAATGAAAATAAAACCTACTCACAAGCTTATTATGCAAAATTACTTTATAGATAGATGTGCTATAAACATTAGTGGTGATAAGAGCAAAGATACTACTGTAATATTATCCCAGGGACTGAACCTGGTTATCTACATTTCCTACCTCATGTTTCCTAGCCAAATGGACTAATTAATTGGCTTATGCAAAACTTTCAAAACCAAAAATAACACCTAAGTCTATTTATTAACCTACTAATAAAGTGTGATTCTTAATTATTATTTGTTAAATAGCAGGCTTATCTGCAAAATGGAGAGTCAGAACTAGAGGAAATCTTATCTAATTTCATCCCTTCTCTTTGGGCAGGGCTGTATCAAATATGAATTAGCTCTGACAGATGGTTGTTGGATTCTGTTTCTAAATTTTTTAAAAAGATTTCACAGTTTTCCTCTCTGAATTCTTTAAGTAATTTAACGAAACTTGTGCCAAGTTTTTCCTTATAGCTGACCTAAATCTGTAGTGTGTAATTTTAAGCCCTTTCTCCACTGCAATCTGTCTTCACTAGAGATGAGGAACAGCTGGTCAGCACGCTTACACTAACAACCCTTTGTATATTTAAAGAAGCGTTACTCAGTTTGCCTCCCTGTCCATGTCCTTCTGCCCTGCAGAATTCATCAGCTTGTGTTCTTTGAGTCATTCGTGCAACACTGTCCCGATCCCTACCCCTTTCTCAGACGACTGGCCATTTCAGACAGCTGGGTACAGCTTATCATTAGTGACCTCATGGATCTGGGCAGAATATGAATTCCTTCTGCCCTTCTCCCTTTTGCTTTGTGCATAATCTTTAGCTTTATAATAAATGGTCCAAAGCAACTCCTAATTGTGTTGGATGAGTACTCGAAACATGCCATAAATATGGAGTGTTGCAGGCATACTTATTATGCATAGGTTGCTTTGAAAAGCCTCTTTGGTGATTTGGTGCACCCTGCCAGACATGCCATTAAGCTGCTACTTTGCCTGCTAAAGATAACATTGATTGATACCTCTGCTCTATTGGAAGACACTGAGCTAAAACTCTCCCAAGTGCAATGCACATTCAGAAGAGCACTACCAATTTGGAAGAGGTAATGGGTTTCCCCAGTGCTCTAAGTTGTATTAGGGAAAGAAGTGATCATTGAAAAGAATTGAGCTTTCTAAGCTGATCCCACGGGGTTTCAGAGAGGATCTTGTTTTTAATCTGAATCTGTGTAACTTTTATTTCTATACAGGTTTACTACCCAGAGCTCCTTGTCTGGGTCAGTCAAGGACCATTTCCAGACAAGGAAATGGATGGAAGTCTTCCTAAGGTAAGATCTCTAGCTACGAATTCACAGACACCGTTTGAAAGCTAGCAGCATAGAAAACTGAACTTACTTCTTTTTTAGTGTCATATCTATTACATGCTACTAAAATAATCAATCTTGTTAATAGCAAGTATTTTAAAATCACAGCTTAAAATCTTGTTGCTCTTAAAGTTTTTGTTAGTTTTCTTGACAAGTAAAAGCAAATTTTCATGTAAGAATCATAAAGTCAGTATGTCAAATTGCATTTCACAAACCAAGCAATCCCACTTTGGGGCATTTACCCAAAAGATCACAAACAAGACCATAGTAAAGCTACCAGCACAACTATGTTTATCACAGCATTATTCACCATAGCTAAGATATGGAACTAACCCACATGCCCCTAAGTAGATGAATAAGTCAAGAAAATGTGGTATAAATATACAATGGAATTCTATGCCTCCATCAGAAAGAATGGCATCGCCCCATTTGTTAGGAAATAGAAAGACTTGGAAAAAAATTATATTAAGTGTAGTAATCCAGGCCCAAAGAAACATAGGTCCTATGGTTTCCCTTATTTGCAATAACTAATATATGTACATATTCTGCTTAGAAAAGGTCAAAAGCTATGTACATATGACATAACCTGATGTGAAGCAAAATGAACCCCAATATAGGGACACAAGAGGTTTTATCTTTGTTGCTCCTGTTTTTAATGTACTATGTGATTTTTTTTTGTTTCTTTTGTGTGTTCCTCGCCCATTGTATAACCCCTATTTTCACTGTATTTGGTTCTGGTGCCTTGCATCTTGAATATACATTTTTCTAATTTGGGGAGCAGAAGGGAAATAACAAAATGCTGAAATAAGGATACAATTATGACCCATTATAGCAATGAGATGTACAAGACACTGTTGAAAATGAACTTTACAACTGCGGGGGGGGGGCAGGGGTGAGGGAGGAGTTGTGGAGATGTAGAGGGAAGGGATGAGGGGAAAAACAAAGGAGGGGGTAACAATGCTCCATAGGAAGTGTACTCATTACCTTACTCATGTAACTGTAACTCCTCTGTACAGTATCTTTACAATAAAAAACATATATTTAATTAAAACAAGAAAAAAATTGCATTTTACAAACTTTAAATTTGCTTCATTCTTGGATTAGACAAACAAATATGAAAACATAAAAACTGGAAGGTGAAGGCAGTTAAGGATTGAGATTTCTTAAAAGTGTGAAATGATGGCATTGTTTGGTCTGCTAATAATGCCTGAATATCCAGTGAGATCACCCAAGAAACAAAATAGGGATCACATAATTGTTATGTTTTTCCTCCTAATTTTTGGGAATTCCTTTGGATCCATATGATTTTATGTCTGTGATATTTTAGTGTGGCAATTCCCTGCCTTAAGGAAATTTAAAATATTATGTTTAGATTTTAGCACCATTCTTAAAATTTAAAAATAATAATTGACTAGTTTTACCTGTAGATACCTTTGGACTTTACCTGTTAAGGTAAATATCAATTTGACCTCAAGTAGGAGGACTGTGTTTTTTTTGCCACTGACCTGCTGATTTCGCAATTAATAAAGAGTCATAAAACTTCTATTCAGAAGTTTCACAAGTGTTATTAACCAATGGTAAAGCCTCCCCCAGCTATGACTGGTATTCTAAAATTTAAGAAACACTATTTACACTAAATAGTTTCAACAGTTCTCTATTACAGACAGGCAGAATTGTAGAACAGGTGCCAATTGGCAGTTTACACTAAAAAAAAAAATCCAACAACCTTAAAGCATTTTTGATTTTTAGAGAATTTCTGAAGGTCAAGGTTGAGATAACTGGTAAGAAAGTAGATGGACAAAATAGTTTAAGACCTTCCTGAGCTAGACCTAAACTGTTCTTGTAGAGTTGAGTGGAAGAGAGCTAAAATACTAGAGTTCTGCCACACTTTGCACCTCCCCCACACCTCCTACAGTGTCCCCTCTCCAAGTGCTGGGGCTCAAACCCAGAGACCTGCTTATGCTAAACACATTCTTGACCGCTGAGCTACAACCCCACCACTGTGAGATATATATCCGAGACAATCTTCACTGCACCGGATCAAGGTGTGATAACTCTGAGGCACCTGAATGGAAAATGGGAAGACAAACTGTAGCCTTTTTAAAAATTAATTCTTGCTTCATTCAGAGATCCCAAAGTCCTCTCTCTGATACTGGAGATATCAAGTACGTGGGCAAGACCAGATAAAATTCCCTAGTGCGGTCAATGGCCCATTCCTCTTTTTAACTTTCAGACACTCAGTCCAGGGGCCGTGTCTTACCTCCACTGAGGCATGTTCCAGCGGGTGAGCATAGTGGACTGTGAGAGCCATGCCTTCCACTATTTTAAGTTCTCCCCTCCTTCCATATGAGAATCATATTTCAAGCATGATATATTTATTCCTTCTCCAGCAGTTTCCTTTGGGACAAGCAGAGCTTTGCCTAATAGTATGAAAATCTTGTCCAGTGCACTTTACTGAGAAACTAGAGACAAATCCAGTCATCATCAGAGGGAGAGCTTGCTATCCTGAAGTGTATCCATCCCAGGAAGACCAGTCTGGATGATGCCCCTGCTGGAGGCCCTGGGCACCCTGTTCCATTTTCCACTCCAGCCTTCTATATTCTAATATTCATGTCTCTCAGCCTTCTAGGAACAATTATGTGCAATTGTTATTTTTGCTTGAACTCCGGTGAGTTCTGGCTTCTGGAGAAATCAGATGTCAACGTACTTCCTCTTCAAAATGCCTCCATTCCCTTGATGTTCTCAGAAACCCGCAGTAGCCCACCTACCTCCTTGCTGTTAGCCATGGCCTTGCTGTTAGCCAATTACTTGGTTCTTTCCCATACAGCAAGTTAATTAAAGGCAGATTAGGCAGGGAGTGTTTTTGATTCTGTGACCCTGTAGGCTTAACATCTAATAGAGTACTCAAGCACTCAGAACATGAATAATAAATGAATGTTTTGGGACCTCAGAAGAGAAACAAAATAGTAAAAATGCTAAATTCATATCTGAAGTACTCTTCTTCACTTTTTCTTTCTGGAAGCCCATCCTCATCAGCCCCTAGTTCTTTGTCTCAAGTTGTTTATTTTTCAAGGAGGTAAAAGGTTAGTCAGACTAGACATGTACAGAGATAGACCAATGTGCTAGCTATTCACTTTAGAACAGAGTTAAGTCCGTTTCAAGGCCAGCTGTGTAAAGAATGTACTTGTTACATGAGTGAAATAACATTTGTAAGCTTTTGATTTCCTTTTCTTCCTGGCTTGTGAAAACAGCCATTGAAGTCTTCATTTGTCCAAAACAAAGTTTGCTATGTCCTAAACCACACTACCTGGTAAACTGAAGTGGTAGCATCATTTTAAAGATACCAATGGATTTCTCTTGGCAGTACCAGGGTTTGAACTCAGGCTCTTACATTTACTGCTCTACCAATGAGCCCTGCCTACAGCCCCCTTGTGCACAGGTTATTTTGAGATAAGCTTTTTGCCTGCATCTGGATCCCAATTTTGCTATTTTTATACTTCTGGCTGCAGCCGGGATGATAGGTATGTGCCACTGCACCCAGTGTGATTTTGTTTTTAAATTTTGTGATTGTATACCAATATTTCAAAATGAAAATTATTTTGAAACCTACAAGAAGCTGCTCAATCTCACTATGCTTCTGGAAATTTTATGAAGATCCTTAAATGTGTTTGAGTGGTGAATTCTAATTTTCTGGTCTAATCTCACTGGTATTTAATGATAACAAAATAACCTCTAAAATTACAACCTAAGACTTGAGCATTAAAATATATACTTTGTGGAGTCTGGGTCCTATAAATATTGTATGCTTTCAAACTCTGAGATTTTAAAACTGAAGTTAGGCATACCAGATGTTTTACATAGAAATCCTATGCAGTATATATGGTTCCCTGAAGTTGAATTATTTGCTGCATTTAGTTCAGCCTGAGGCTGCTGAAAATATTTACTCAGTTTCAAGTTGGAAGTTACTGGTTTCTGAATTCTTAAAAATAAATTCAAATATGTTAATTTACAGATTGCAAAGAGTATTTCTTTCATCCAAGCATTATATTCTAGTAAAAAGAAGAAAAAAGAAATGAAACCAGGTCTTTTCAAACCACAAAAGATAATTTCTTCCAAGAAAATGCCTATAATTAATAGTTAATTAGCTAAGAGACTGTTGTCAAATCTGACTGTGCTTATACCTGATCAGAGGCATGCAATTTTTTGTGTGTGGAGCATTCCAATTTTCATATCCCTTGGGTAGTGGGCCTTATTCCCCTGCCAACTGTCTGCTTAGCTCTGGTGGAGCGCTGCCCTCCACGGCCAGCCCCCTTCAGCAGTGGCAGCAAGAGTGCACTTAGGTTAGATTGGTCTAGTCAGAAATGCAGAATATCAGCCATCAGAACAGGCTTAGAAGAACCCAAGTCAACCCAGACTAGCTGAATTTCACACTTAATGGAGTTGTCTTCCCAGGCCCTTCCCCTAACTTCCTTCCCAAACACTCCCCTCCTTGGTACCCACTGCTGCTGACCATTGAGACACACAGGAAATGTGCTTCTAAATAAAAACCTGTGTTTTTATGTATTTTTATTGTGTGTTAGAAAACAGACTCCATGACATCAACTTAACATACATTTTTAAAAGAAATTGTCTATTGACACACAGTCTAATGACAGGCCCTTTCTAATGCTAGCAACTAGCCTCAGAAATCTAACTCCCAGGAATGCTGCCTCCCCTGTGGCTGCCCACCATCATCACCAGAGCACTCGATGCTGTTGAAGCAAAGGCGGCCAGTATTTAAGTGCTACATGTCCTCAGACCTCATATTTACATTCAGGTGGACTGTGTTTAATGTGTAAACTCTGCAAAATAGCAAGAGTTCAAAGCTAAAAAGTGGGTGGGAGAAGCAAAAATTTTAAAGCATGGTTTCAGAAATATGACTAAGTTTGTCTTTTGTGTCTGTCTGTCTGTCTGACTGTCTGTCTTGTCTGTTTTCATATGGGTCCACCTGCTTCACAGGGAAGATTTCCTGTCCCAAAGGAAGTGAACCGCAAGAAAGATGAGACCAGTGCTGCCCACCTGACTCCGCTGGGCAGCAATGAACGCGGCTCCCCAAGTATCAGTTACCTCCACTCTTTTTAATCGTGACACCTCCATTTGTATTACATATGGTGTATGGGTATTGATGAGGTCATGGTATCATATATGGGATTTTTTTCTGTGTAAATCATCGAGTGTAAGAAGAAACTATGGGACTCTGAGCCTTGCTTTACAGAATTTACAGTGGACAAACAGGTATCATCAAACCAGTTTTTAATCATCCTGACTCAAGTGAAAACGCTCAGAATTTCACACTGTGAATCCACGTTTACAAATCCCTACAGATGGGCCTTCAGGCCTGGTTCGCCACGACAATGTCTTCCACAACTCAAACCCCTGCCGTGCTTACATGACTGGTCCACTCTGCCTTCTCGCTCACACAGCTCCTGACTGCTTTTGTGCAGAGGCTGAGAGTCCCCATTTTTTTTTTTTCATTTAGATGTAACATGCCTAGTAGTTTATGTTCATCAATTGTCTGTATATCTCTATATTTTATCCATGTACTCTTTTGATGTATAGAAGTAGTTCGAAACTCATTGTTTCCTTGTGGTAAGTGACCGAGATGCTGCCACAGGACCTGAGACACTGATGAATGGTGCTATTTTGGACTTTCAACATGCTCCTTGGCGAGGTAGCTCTGATGGAGTTATTTTTTATTTCCATGTTCTAAGAAGGTGTTGGTACTCTGTTTCCCTGAATGTCGTTCTCTAGACTGGATTGACTTGTTTCCTTGTGTCTTCAGTGTGGCTTTCTTCCTCAGTGCTGTAGGTTGAATGAATGCTACCGAGAGTGTGAGAGCCTGCCGTCCCACTGGCTGGCACTCCTGGACAACGCAGTCAGCGTAGCGGGAGCAATTGCAAAACTGTAATTTACTTACCAAATCTCTTCCTTTCCATAGCCTCGCCTGCCTGACTTAGAGAAAGAAAAGCAATAATTTTACAGGCATTTTGAGGTGTCTCTTTGGATTCTTTTCTGTTTGACTGGATATTTGGGGGAAGGGGAAGGGTACACATTAGAAATAAATAAATAAATGTCCGATGATGGATGGGGTGGGGGTGGGGTGGAGATCCAAGGCACTGGAACTTAAGTAGGAATAAGGAACATGACATACCTGACCCAAAAATTAAGTTGGAAAAAAAAATGTCTTTACAAGTAATGATGGTAAAAGGGAGAGCACTCTCTTTTGTCTGGCAGTTTTTGATTCACAAGGTGTAGACTTTGCAATTTTGTCCTTGCTCCTGATGAAATGGATAGACAAACAAAAATCAGATCAGATAATACCATCTACTCATGGAATTGTTGTTGTGTTAGCCAGTCTGAAAGCCCACCTTAATTTTTATACAACTGTCTTTTAGCTCTTCCTTTGACAGGGCAGGCCTTGTTCTGAACTGTTTCTCCCTTCTGACTGTTAAACACGATGACTGCATGCGCTACATTTCTTTGTTCTTTCCTTGCTCCCCCATTGGCCTGAGTTTCTTGTGTGCTCCTCCCACCCGCCCCCCCTCCTCTGTTAGAATAAGTATATCAGCTGTGTAAATAGAGCAAGAAAACAGTATTCTGCATCTGTGACATTTATGTAGAGTTGCAGTTGTGTGCTGCTGAAAATGCAGGCTTTTGTAAACAATGTGATCTTTACTGATGCACTCACAAGTACCCAATGTATTTTAGCTATTTTAGTAGTATTTGTTCAATAAATATGCAAGCTGTATGATCACTGTCTGATCTGCCTCGTCATTGAAGAGTCCTACTTTTTAATGCCTTCACTGATTCATGCTAATTTTTTCTGTTCCCAGACTGCTGAGCCCCAAGCCAGTAAACCCAAGGGCAAATATCAAAAGAGATTGAATCAGTTCTGCCTTTCATGCACGTCCCCTTTGTAGGGTTTTATGAGATTAGGGGCTTGGCTAGGTGATCATTAAGATGGTATTAGCAGAGCTGCCCACGGACACAAAAGAGAATTAGACTAAAACCTGTTTCCAGTCATATTCTTCCTTCCCACACCCACATGCTTCAATACTTGCTCCTTCTCATTCTATGCTCTTATGATTTTTTTTTAATCCATGGCAAAAGACAGCCAACCTCTCTTCTTCATGCAATATTTGGCCTTTCATATAAACAAAAAGCTTACACTTGTAAGAAGATAAAATTCACAGATGAAAATTTAAATTATTGCACAGTGACCTACAGCTACCCAGAAGATGATACGATGCCATCACCAGAATCTTGTGGAACTCTCATGTCACCCTGAAAACCTGGAGATTTTGGAAGATGTGTGCTCCCCATTTTGAGAAATGCTCACCTGCCTCCTCACCCATTGTGAGATTGAAACTTTAACTTGGCTTCTGCACAAGTTACTAAATTCTCTGGTTGGGCTCAGATACTTTTATACAAGTGTTTATTGTACCATCAGTTTTAAAAGTCGGATTATCTAGGTAAAAGATCTAACAATCAGGAGACTGGAATAATGACTTCTACCTTTATATGAGACATGACCCCTCCTCAAAGCCTGCTCCTGATTCTGATCAAAGCTCTCTCTTTTTCTCTCTTAAAGGAAGGGAAACTAACAAATTTTTGGATATATTTTAAGATGAACACACCATCTGAAGTAAAGGAGCTTAGTGTAATTGTAGGCCAAGGATTGGGTGTATGAACAGTTGGAGCTTGAATCACAGCTACTTTGGGTGGAAAAAAGTTTTATATCCCTTGGAACTTTAGAGACAGAAAGTATATGAGGAAAGCATTTAGAAACTACTTTGGGCCTTGTACCCCTTCCTTTTATTAATATAAGAAATATTTATAGAATGTTATTAGGAGCTGGAAAAACAAGGAAGTCAGAATAAAGGATGTTTAAAGTTCTGATTTTCTATAGAAGTAAACTTCCTCAGCCTCTATGAAACTTGAAGTATTAGGTGGCTGACCTTGCACTCCATTTTATACTGCTCCATTCATTAAAATCACTAGCCTCGGTCATTTGCATCACCTGCCTGCCCTTGTAGGCATGGCCATTTACATTATTCCAACAAAGGGCTAAGGACTCTCTTCTCTTTTAATTTGATAGCAGGAGTGTTGCAAGACCAGGAACATCACATTGGAAACAGAATTTCTGTGATCTTTGTTGATTCCATCTGTACCTTTGCAGCCCTCTTTGGAGTTTTTCAGTCGTGTCCCTCCAGGGACTGAAATCTTATAATAAGAACATATGGGATTAGATCAAACTACGTTACATATGATCTTCAAACTGGGTGTAATGCTATGTGATGGCTTCCCAAGAAATGTTTTCTTATGGATAATTATAAGGAAATTAATCTTGGGCTGGGAAGGTGGTTCAGTGGTAAAGTGCTTGCCTTGCATGCATGAGGCCCTGGGTTCGTTCCTCAGCACCACATAAGCAGAAAAAGCCGGAAGTGGGGCTGACGCTCAAGTGGTAGAGTGTTAGCCTTGAGCTGAAGAGCTGAGGGACAGTGCCCAGGCCCAGCTTTCAGGCCCCACAACCGACCAAAAAAAATTAATCTTAAGGCCCTCTATATGTAATACATTCTTCTGAAAATTTACTGAGTATGAGTCTAGGTTTTTTAATTGTCTTTCTTCTATATTATTATTTTAAAATATATTTAAAGATCACTGCCCTTAACATGACACCAAAACACCACATGTAGCAAACAGATTTCCCCTAATGATGGGTTGTTACCATACACTGTGGGCTTTCCCTTCTTATGTACGTGTGAAAGGTGAATAACAAATTACAAATGAGGTATTTGGAATCATGAATTTTCAGACTTCATCTATATGGAAAAGTAGAATGATGGTGATGGAAGGTTTTATTGGACACCTTTTACTTTTCATTCCTATTCTTATCAAAGAAATGTCTTGTTCTTGAGAAAATGCTGAGAGACTGAAACAATGAAAAAAAAGTGGATAGAAAATGCCAATCACCAAGAATGGTTTTGTCATATCGCTTTATACAAAACATGAAGAATAGAAATGAAATAGCAAACACTACAGTCCCCAAGAACCATTTCTAGGATATATGTGGTGCAGGAAGCAAAGTAACTTTGAATAGCTAAGGCAGTAATGATTAACTAGTTTATTATATCTTATTCATTTTGTTATATATTAAACTACTTAGCTTATATTTTGAGTTTTGAGCTTGCTGTATGCCCAGGCTGGCATTCAGCTCCAGCAATCCCCCTGCTTATCTCTAAAAAGCTACATGGGCAGAGCTACAGGTTTTGTACTCTATATTTAGCTGGCTGATTATTTTAAATATAGCTAGAAAGTTTTTTTTGATACCTCCAAATGTTTATAGACATAGAGAATAAAATAATTTCATGTGGATTCTTTCAGATTTGAAGTGCACGAGTTAATAATGTTGTCAGGAGCTATTGTATCAATTCTTGGCATGAAATATTTATTCAATTACAGTCAATTCTCATTTTATCCTATAACATGTTTAATATCAATTTCATAATAGCAACAAAAATTGTGTGCTGTCAGACTAATTACTAGCCTACAACCTTTTCATTATTCTTGATATTTCTGCCAGTCAGCAGTATGCAATAGTTGCATGCAGTTTTGCTGGAGACATGCCATAGTTTGAATAATATTTTCTCTTTTTTTTTTGCTTTAAGCTTGTTTTTCAGTTAGAGTCTCTGGCTTTTGCCTTGGCCTGGCCTCAGACTGAGATCTACCAACCTCTTTCTCACAAGTAGCAAGATTTACAGGTGCATGCCATATCCCCTGACCTGAAAACAAAAAATCTGAAGCAAAATGTCATCAAAGCATTTAACAACAACAACAAAAAAAACACATGGTTTTGGCAAAAATAAAAACGCATCCCTCTGGAATAGATCATGGTGAAGCAAGAAGCTCATGAATCTGCAGGATTCACAGTATTGCATGTGTTCACTGGGCTTACCTCCAAGTAACTACATAGAGGGTGTAGGAAATTAATCCATTCCCTCATACAATACACAGTGCCATTCATGTACAGCTTATCTATTGCACCAAGAGACCTGTGTGGCTATGTGAAAGCCTCATGGAAAGAGAATTTTAAGAATGCACTAATTTGCTGATTCCTTCAAGTTGAGCAGCTTTAATGATTAGTTAGGACCTTTCTGAGCTTAAGGCACCTATTAAACCAACACACTGGTTCTAACTGAGCTCTCAGAGGCTGCATGAGACAACTGCCTTTTTCCTCAAAGCAGCACCTGTTATACCCTGTTCCCCTGGATTTTTTTTTCTCCTCGGGGCCAAACCATGTCAGTACTCTTAGCTAGTTTTACTGAGACTTAATTTCTGGGATTTTGAACATCCCTTTTTTCCTTATGACAGGAACCCTTGTCTGTGACCAACCCATCATTTAAAAAATGATGTTCACTCTACGGTGCTCTGGCAAGGGTCATGACAGCCAAGTGGAAGGGAGAAGTGAATGGATTAACTCTACACAGCCCCGTGTGCTCTTCCTCACCCCCATTCCTAAGCAAAATCTCCTTCCTACTCTTCATTGTAGTGATAAGGCTCTCATGCACCCTGAGAAAGGAGATAGTAACTTCTTATCTTGGAGACCCCAGGCTATTGTTCTCTTATTACTTAGGTTTTGAAGAAAAGATGCTAGATAGCTGGGCAAAAGAAACAAGCAAGAATGCCAAGTCTCCTCTAGGTTGTCTTGGTGAATTATTCCTTAAAATACCCAGGCTAAACCAGGTGCTGGTGGCTCATGTCTGTAACCCTAGCTACTCAGGAGACTGAGATCTGAGGATTGAAGTTTAAAGCCAGCTTGGACAAGAAACTCTATGAGTCTCATATGTCTAATTAACCTCCTGAAAACCCAGAAGTGGTGCTGTGGTAGAATGCTAGCCTTGAGCAAAAAAAGCTCCCGGATAGCACCCAGGCCATGAGTTCAAGTCTCAGAATTGGTAAGGCAAAATAAAACAAAAACAAAAACAACTGTCTAGTTTCTGCAAAACAGATGTGCCCTGCAGAGTTGAGGGCACTGCTTTCTAGGAGAGAAGGCTAGATGGAACTCTAATATGTCCTTAACAACCAGGGTCTGCCTTATGTGATATGATAATGAGGGGGAATTTGATACAAGTTTCTGTGGAGGAGGAGAATTAGCTCAAAAGGACATATTTTTAAGTGTGGTAGCAGTCCCCAGGAAGAGTGTGAAAAATAGCCGTTGCATGTGTAGCACGCTTGAGACATGTATCATTTTGCAAAGGGCCTCTCTATCACACTTGTGAAGTCAGCTTCATTATCTCAGTTCAGAGATAAGTCATCACTTAGAGTAAAGTGTCTTTTCTAAGAGAGCAGAGCAGGGCCTGGGGAGGAAGCTCAGTAGTAGAGTGTTTTTCTAGCATGTGAAAAGTCTGCATTCAATCCCAGCCCTGCCAAAAAGCAGTTGATCCATCAATCCATCAATCAAGCCTTGCAGAGCTAATCTTCACCTGTCCATGGTACCACTTTAGGACATTTACCTCTGCTACTTCCAATTTCCTCCCTTCACCAGGGCCTTTCTTTCTTCCTATATTAGTCAATGAGAAACACTGGAAATATGCAAATTAGTCTCCAGAGAAAGATTGTCCATAGGACATAACTGATCTAAAGACATTTATTGTCAGGTTCTGTCTTACAGAATTATAGAGACTGAGAAAGTCTGTCTTCCATCTTTCAATCTGGGTACCCAGAAAAGCCAGAGGGTCGTTCAAAAGCCTGGAACCAATGAGGTAGATTCTGGTTCCTATCTGATGTTCTGAGAACAAGAGTTCCCTGGACCGAAGATTAATTTTTGTACTTCAAGCAGCCAGACAGAGGGACGGAGAATCAAATGTCCTCTGCTTCTTTGTTCTCTTTAGACTTTTGATGGATGTGAGAGTACCACCCACATCAGGGAGGTCCATAAGCTCCACCCAGTCCATCAGTTCAACAGCTAATCTCTTCCAAAATCACGGGGAAATATTTCACCAAATGCCTGGGCATCCTACAGTGCAGTCAAATGAATGCATACAATGAAACATCAGCCTTTCCTCATATGTAAATTTGCTTTTGAAAAGTTTGTTTGTTCCTTCTTACCTAAGAACTGAAAGACTGGAGAATTGTGTTGGGTTTTATGAGAATATTTGTAGTTTAATATAACACAAATCCTTGAATTCCACCCTAAGTGTTAACGGTGGAATTTCAGACTGGAGACACAGGAGTTAAGGAACATAGAACAGCATTCACACACCTGCATGATGGAGACTTAGGAGCTTTCCTGAGCCTGACTTTCAGTAGGCTGACATCAGCCATTTGTTCCTGAGCAGCCCTCATGCAGAAGTACTTTTGCCTCTGGATTGCACATTTCTAGGGGGTGTTTATCAGCTGGGTATATGCATCATCCTTCCTGTGTTTCACTTCCCAGGTAGATGAAAACTTTAACCTTCATGTAAAAGCTTAGGCATGAATGTCTCTAGCAGCTTGATGCACAGGAGCCTCAATAAAAAGCAATCCATATACCTTTCAAGGCCCTGGCTAAACAAACTATTCTTACACCATGGAACCTTCCCAACAATGAAAAGAAAATGAACTTGTAATATGTAGAGCAACCTGCATGAATCTCCAGAGAACTATGCTGAATGAAAACAGTCAATCCCAATGGCCACATACTGTAAGATTCCTCGTGTACAGCTTTTTTGAAATAATAATATTGTACAAATAACCTCCAGTATAGTAGTTTTGGGGGTCTGAGATAGGAGTACAAGCAGGCAAGAAGGAAAATACACCATGAGGGACTCTGGTAGTAAGGTAAAGTTGTTGCATCTTACCTGTATTAATATCAATATCCTAACTATGGTATTGTACTATGATTCTGCCAGAAGATAGCACTGGGGAAACTGGATAAAGGGCAAATGGAATCTGTTCCATTTCTTACAATTTTATGTAAATTTACACACACATGTATCTCTCTATATATGTAGACATATGCATATATATGCATATATTTGGTTTCTGAACTGAAGTCTTGCTAGGTAGCCTTGAATTACAATCCTGACTCTTTTGGGGGGGGAGGGGCTGGTTGTGAAGCCTGAACTCTGGGCCTGGGTGCTGTCTCTCAGTTCTTCAGCTCAAAGCCAATGCTCTATCACTTGAGCCACAGAGTCACTTCTGGCTTCTTCTGCTTATGTGGTGCTGAGGAATTGAACCCAGAGCCTCATCCATGCAAGGCAAGCATTTTACCACTGAGCCACCTTCCCAGCCCCTCCTGACTCTTAAAGCAGAAAGCTTAATTCAAAATAGAGTGGAAAGGTTGGAGGCATGTTTCAGCTGATAGAGAGTAAGCCAATGAATGAAAGCAACAGGTACTGAGTTCTAGTCTTGGTCTCAGACCAAAACAACAACAACACAGAAATAAAGAATAGAAAATAGATTGTTTACTAAATATCCCAGTACATCTTCATCAGGTGTGAGCTATACACTTGGTTTTGAATCTCTACCAGTTTTGTAGATGAAAGTCATTGCCTCACTGCCTATAATTGGATTTATATATTAGGGAGCCTGAACACCTTCAAATGCTTACAAATCACTTTATTTATTTATTTTGTCAGTCGTGGTGCTTGAACTCTTGGCCTGGGCACTGTCCCTCAGCTCTTCAGCTCAAGGAGAGCATTCTACCGCTTGAGCCACAGCGCCACTTCCAGTTTTCTAGTGGTTTTTATTGGAGATAAGAGTCTCACAGACTTTCCTGCCCGGTCCGGCTTTGAACCGTGATCCTCAGATCTCAGCCTCCTGAGTAGCTAGGATTACAAATGTGAGTCACCTGCGCCCAACTACAAATCACTTTATGACTCGTGTATTCATTAAGAACCAAGATATTCCTCCAATACCTCATGCGTTATACAATGGACACAGAAAACATTGTGAGCTAGTTAAAAATTGATTGTAATTTGTTAAAAGTTACAGTAAAACTAACAGATAGACTTGAGTGTTAGGGAAATTCTCAGGTGAAATATAATCAAGAAGTTGGAAAGATGAGCAGTCTACCAGGTCCAGCTCTGAGGTGGGATCTGTTGTGATTTGGTCCTCTGGGAAAGTCAGTAAATGATTTCTGTATGGGTAGCAAAATTATAGCAGCAATCCTGTAAGTACACAGCTGAATAGAACCTCCCTGGCTGGGGGAAAAAAACAAAGAGAGAAATAATTAAAGACAAAATTGTGTGAGCATCAAATGCATGGCAATTCAAACTGTAGAAAGCTGAAGAGGGACAATTTAAATCTCAGAAATAAAGTCACTGTTTTTTCAGTGAAGATCACTCCTTTAAAACAAATATAGGGCTAGGGTTGTTTGAAGATGTGTGTAACTGGGCTATAAATTGGGGAATGCAAATGCTGACAGATTTTTCTGCATTTCCATTGGTCCATGAAAAGCAGGAAGTTATTTGAACAGGAATCAATATGTAACAGAAGTACCTTGGACTGTTTTTCAGAAAAAGGAAGTGAAGAAAAAATTATTTCCATGACCAACATTCTCAGCCTGTAAAACTCTGACACTAAGGACTCTCTCTGGGAGTACATAGGGAAAATAGTATCTATATATACTACACTACACTACTAGAAGGAAAGAAAACGAACTCACAATACAGAATCCGTACACATCAGAGATGAAGAGATCCTTCTCCATCACTTCATGCTCAGCACAAGCCTCCTCTGAAATTGTCCAAAGACATTGAACAAGGTCTTGAATACTGACCTGTTTCCTATTTCTGATTCTCACCTATAGAGATTCTCTTGCCTTCTGGAACCACACAAAACAAAAGCAACGCTTCCTGTTTAGTGAGTCCTAATGATCTGACCCTGTATAATACCATTTCCTTTAGTTCCCACACCAACTTCTCAATAAGTAGTTCTTTTATCATACCTATCTTTCAGAAAAAGATATAGAAGGAAGGCCAAAGAGGTCGTGTAGCATTTCCAAGTCAATATCTGAACCCAGACTTGTCTGTGTACAAGCTGTTGTCTCTTTTGAATTTTGTTAGGTTCTGTTAAACTCTCTCACAGCTCTCAGCTGGTGTCCTTTGGAGACTTCTGTTAGTTTTGGAAGCAAGCTGTTTTGTAAGAGTTACAGATTTCTGCCACTAAAATATGATCACACCTGCCTCTGAGGATTTTATTATGAAAGTATGGTCAGAGGACATTGAAAGAGAGCTTGGATTTCAGATTGTATGAACTGTTTTGGATCTTCTTATTAACAGATGCTAAGTTAATAAACTTCTAGTAGACTTGGGGCACAATTGGGTTGGAGATATTGTTATAACCCACTAGACTATTGTTATAACCCACTAAGTATTGTCTAACAAACTCTCTACCACTGTTTACAAAAATAAGAAAGGAAGAATCTCAGCATCAGTGAACCATCCCCCTAGCAACTGCTCTTTCTGCTGTTGTTTAGTTTTTGTTTCATAATCATAAACATAACTGCAATCCAACTAGACTTGGGGTGGATAAGGAAACTGAACTGGCAGAACACAAAGGTTACAGATTATTGCAAGCAAGTGGGGTGGAGGGCTGCATTGCTGAGCTACAGGAAGAAATGATCTTGTGGTTGTGATAAACAACAACAAATACATTTAAGTTGTTCACAGCAATGCAGATCCTATTGGTCCTGCCATTCTGGGTTCCAAGGCCCTCCACAGCCTCCATGATGCTCATGTCCTCTTTCACCAACTCAAAGCTTAGGGTTACCACACATAGGGCTGGGGTTCTACCACTGGAGCCACAGGTCCACCTCCAACTTTTTGGTTGTTAATTAGAAATAAGAATCTCATGGACTTCTGCCTGTGCTAGTTTTCATCTATGATCTCAGCTTTCAGTCTCCTGGGGAGCTAACGATTACAGGCATGAGATTTCATTTAGTGTAATTCTTTGGAAAGCCAAAAAGTTCAGCAAAATAAAACACCAGGAAGCAATTACTCAAAAGGGGTTAAGTGGTATCAAAGAGGAAGAGGATAAAAGAAAGAAGATGGGGGAAATTCAGAGAAAAATACAACCTATATCCTATAAAATTAAGAAGAGTGAGGGAAAAGGTGGGTAGAGGAAAGATGTGTAAGAATGTTGAAAGGGGTGATACTGATCAAGATACATTGTATTCACAGACTGCTGTGTTAATTGGCAACATCTTTGTTCAACTACTTAACAATAATAATATATATTTTAAAAATTACAGGCATGACCTACAGGCATTCTGTTGCTTGGAATTTTCTGTTTCATCTAAAGGTAGCTTTTCTATGCCCAAAACACTATTGAGGCAAGAAAATATGGATACACACTTTTCAAAATTCATTATCTTTTTAAAACTCATTCTTCCATGAGCTTTAAATTCAATTTATAAATCTATTTATGTCTAGAAGTCTTAGCAATCAATCTAATGGCCTTTGAATAATATTTTATTCTATTTAAAGACGAGTTAATTAAATACTTTCCCATATCTTGCACTGCAAGATTTCCCTTTAGAGTAATTCAATTGCCTGATTTGCAAACTTTCACAGGTAATAAGTAATTCATGTAAATCTAATAAATTAAGCTTATAAATATTGGGAGCCATGGGTTCTTTAAGTGCTATAATATTTCATTGTTCATAAGGTTGGTAAGAATTACACTGTAAACTATAAGTCTCAATTAATTAATTAGGTGTTTTAAATTAAAGTTGTATTATCAGTAAATACAATTCCTAAGTATCACAAAGTAAGTGAACCATTGAATATTTATTTCTTTACTTAGGAAAATGTTAATATAGATGGTAATTTTAGACAAGATTTCTCCATTCTATCCCCAAGTCTGTGAATTAAAGATGCTTAGTTTCTAAAGAAGGAAGTCTGATCCTAATAACTCTAGGTTCTGTCAAGACAATTGTTCATACTTGACTCCATAAATTCATGGAAATCA
>NW_012267266.1:6580488-6644484 GCF_000151885.1 Dipodomys ordii
GTTGCTTTGTATGTCCCTCCTCCACAGTATAACCCTGCTTTCACTATATTTGATGTCGGTATAATCTGTGGAGGAGATGGGGAAAAACAATCGTTTAAGGATACAGGTGGACCCATTGCAACAATGAAAAGTACAAGTTGTCATGTCAAAAATGAACTTTACAACTTTGATGTGGGGGGGAGAGAATTGGGTGGGGAGGCAGGGGGAGGCTGGGAAAGTATGTGAAGGGTAAACAAAGGAGGAGGCTGCAATGCTTGATAAGAAATGTACTCACTATTTTGCCCATGTAATTGTAACCCCTCTGTACTGTATGTTCACAAAAAATAAAAAAATAAATGTACTTATTAACTTGCTCATGTAATTGTAATCTCTCTGTACAGTATTTTCACAATAAAAAAATTAAAATAAAAAAATGGTAGAACAGTGAACCCTGTTAAAATCACTTTAGGTAGAGGGAAAGCAGAGCATGGGAAATGATAGAGAGAGTGAAACTGAATGGAATACGTTGTAAATATGTATGGGAAGGAACAATGAAAAAGTACAATGAAATCCCCAGGTGAAAGCTAAAAATAATAATTTTTTTAAATCATACCATCACTGGGCACTAGTGGCTCATACCTGTAATCCTAGCTACTCAGGAGGCTAAGATCTGAGGATCATAGTTCAAAGCCAACTACAAGAAAGTCCTTGACACTCTTATCTCCAATGAAGCACCGAAAAAGCCCAAAGTGGAGCAGTGGCTCAAGTGGTAGAGTGCTAGCCTAGGCCCTGAGGTTAAGCCCCAGAACCTACTAAACAACAATCACAACAAAAACAAAAAAAAAACCTGTATAATTGATTCTGTCTATATTAAAACTTCTGACTTCCTAGGCCTAGAGACATTTGACCATACCTCATTCTCTGCATTCTTTTTCAATGACTTCCTAATATTACAAATAAAAACCCAGATGCCCCTTAGTGGATGAATGGATGAAGAAAATTATACACACACACACACACACACACACACACACACACAAACACAATGGAATTCTATGCTTCCATCAGAAAGAATGACATTGCCCCATTCGTAAGGAAATGGAAAGACTCAGGAAAAGAATCATATTAAGTGAAGTAAGCCAGACTCAAAGAAACATAGGCTCCGTGGTTTCCCTCATTTGTAATAATTAATACATGCCTAGAATAGTCCTAGCAGAGATTCACAATAGCCCAATAGCTATGTACATATGACCACATAAAATGAAGCCAATCGAAATGATCTCCATTATATGAAACAAAGAGGGTATTTTTTCTTTTTTCTTTCTTTTTTTTTGTGTACTGTTTGCAGTTATTTCTTTTGTCTTTCATTATTTTTCTCCTCTTGTTTATTCCTGGTGTGCACTGTTTCTGATTTTGGTATCCTTTGTCTAGTATATATAAGTCTATCCAATTTGAGGAAGGGAAGGGGAATCACAGAAACTGTGGGACATAGGGCGAACCAATGTAACAATGATACTACACACTATATTGGAAATGAACTTTACAACTTGGGGGGAGGGAAGGAATGAAAGTGGAAGAAAACACGGGAAGGGGCAACACTGCTCAAAAAGAATGTCCTCATTACCTTACTTATGTAATTGTAATCTCTCTGTATATCACCTTTCCAATACAATTTTAATAAATAAATAAAACGAATACAAAAATGAATTGTGGCTGTCTCCCACGTGACTTGAAGTCACAGTTGATAGGAAAACTGTACTGAGTCATTTAAAAAAAATGTATCAGGCTGGGAAGGTGGCTTAGTGGTAGAGCGCTTGCCTTGCATGCCTGAGGCCCTGGGTTCCATTCCTCAGCACCACATAAGCAAAAAGAAAAAAGCCGGAAGTGGCACTGTGGCTCAAGTGGTAGAGCACTAGCCTTGAGCTGAAGAGCTGAGGGACAGCGCCTAGGCCCAGAGTTCAGGCCCCATGACCGGACCCAAAAAAAAAAAAAGAAAAGAAACAAAATTTATCTTTGCTTTGTAATTTACCATCAAGAGATCATTTTGTGTAGTACCTCTGCTCTCTCCTCCAGTTCATGTCATCCTTGAAACCCATCAATTTCTCCCTCTCTGAGGCATCAGTAAAAGCCTGGACTAGAGTAGAACCCTGCCAGGCTTTTGGGGAAGTCCCTCTTCAGGTGTCTTCTGTCTGTGAATCCCCTCCAGGGGTGTCACCCCTGCCTGCACAGATACTCATTTGTCGGGCTAAGGTCTGACTTTAGCAACTGATTGAGCTTCCCAGGTGACCCTTAA
Organism: Dipodomys ordii; assembly: GCF_000151885.1. Taxonomy (NCBI): domain Eukaryota; kingdom Metazoa; phylum Chordata; class Mammalia; order Rodentia; family Heteromyidae; genus Dipodomys; species Dipodomys ordii. The sequence continues at coordinate 6,582,761 of NW_012267266.1, forward strand.
GCAGTTCTTTGGAATGAGTCCAAAGACTAACTTTCAGAGCTGCTGCCTCTTGTGTTCTTCTCAACCCCACTACAGAATTCAGCATCATCAACTTGGCATCTTGCCTATGTGCAGATGTACTAGGGCTATATGTTGGTACCAATTTGGTACACTGGTAGACTGTAGATCCTGTCTACTCCAGAAGCATCGGTAGTTGTTTTTTTGTTGTTGTTGTTATTTGTTTTGTGTTTTCCCAGAGCTGATCTCCTACCTATGCCTCCTGCTCCCTACTTGGGATGATATGGTAAGTGCATACCACCACATCTTGCCTTGTTTGTTGAGATGGGGGTGGATCTTAGCTTTTTGTCTGAGCTGGTCTAAAGCCACAATCTGTACCTCTTGAATAGCAAGGATTACAAATATTTATATCATGCTCAGCCTTCGATTGTCTTTGTGTGAGTGTGTGTGTGTGTGTGTGTGTGTGTGTGTGTGTGTGTGTGTGTGCTGGTATTGGGGCTTGAACTCAGGGCCTGAGCATTGTCCCTTAGCTTTTTTTCCCCTCAAAGCTAGTACTCTACCAGTTGACCACAGTTCCACTTCTTGATTTTCTACTGGTTAATTGCAAATAAGAGTCTTATGGACCTTCCTGCTTGGGCTGGCTTCAAACTGTGATCCTCAGATCTCAGCCTCCTGAGTGACTAGGATTACAGGGCAAGCCATCAGTGCTCACAAGCTTTTGAAAGAATCAAAAGCTTGGAATGACTTCTTGTCATACTGATAAGGTCTGAAAGATCATTTCCTGTTTTACCATGAGCTCAGGAAACTTCCCCTGAGATCATTATTAGATGAGTCAATGTTGAGTCATTAGTATCTACCTCATTTTCTCTTTTAAAAAATGATTTTATTTCCTTCCCTTCATATTATCTTCTTTCATCTAGTCTTAAAGCACTGTCCCTAGTGCCCATGATAATGTCTCACCAATTATTTGTGGTGATTCAGAGATGTTATGTCAACTTTACCTTACCCAAGAATTTACATGTGACAGGCCTGAAGAAAAAATCAGTCAAAATAAAACCATACCATAGAGAAAAATAAAGGAAGGGGTGGATGGAAGGAGGGTGGTAAAGACATTGAAAGGATGATACAGATCAAGATACATTGTATACATAAACTGCTTTGTTCAATGGCAAAAAATTCAATACATATCCTAAAAATTAAGAAAAGTGAGGGAAGGGTGGGTGAGAATGTTTAAAAGAGCAACACCGATCAAGACACATTGTATGCATAAACTGCTTTCTTGAATGGCAATTCCTTTGTACAGCTACTTAAAGATAATAAAAAATATTTTTTGAAGAGTTCCTGTAGTTCTCTCAAGTGAAAGTCTGAGAATCTCCATCCACCTTATCTCATATTTGTCCACTGCTTGCTGGGAATGTGAATTGAGGAGTCTTGTGCTTGCTTGGCCATCAAGGCTATGCATCAACTTTGTTATGTGAAAATTCACATAGGCTCAATCTGGCCTTTCTCAAGGATCAGTACTCTCCATTGGGCCTTCTCTGAAAACTCTCTCCATCTGTGGGTGTATCACTATTAACCAAATTCTAGGTGTTACAATAAATGTTAGTCTCAAACTCAGAGTTACCTTTAGAAGCAGTGGAATGTCAACACAGTAAGAGATCCTATTCTTTAAACTTGATGAGGCCTTCACTCTCTGGCATCTTAGCATGTACATTTGGTAGAAAACATCTGTGTTGAAGCAAAAGCAATACAAACTCTTGCTAGAGTAATTTCCTAATCACCTAGGGAGTACAGGACTGGATTGCATTCGTGATCATGGGTGCTACCACACAGCAGGTTAGACAGCCAAAGTCACTCTACTTCATTCATCCTGGCCAAATTTACCTGCCTAAATCTTCCTGGCCAAGAACCTAAATAAAAAAAATCCCTAATTCCAGCAGGGAGAAGGTATTTGCCAACATGCCCTACCCTAATTGAAAACTCTGTGGTGCATATTCAGATAACTATATTAGGAACTATTGCTCAGATGTGGGTTTCTAATTAGGGTGCTTCATGTGCTAATTAACACCCCTCCAGTGAATGTTAAGGATCTCTCTCTCTCTCTCTTTCTCTCTCTCTCTCTCTCTCTCTCACACACACACACACAACATAGCAGAGATTGATGGGGTTTACAAAAACAGAAATGGCCATCTCCTCACTAACGTCCTTCCCTTGGGCCCTTGTCTGGTGCCTCTGGGTGACAGCCCAGTTCCTAGGGAATCCCCTCCTGCCGCAGGGTTCTATTGCTCCCTTCATTCCTTTTCTGCCCAGACTTCCCCACTCTAACTTCTGCTTCCTTCAAGGCTTGGTTGTCTTTATTTCCTCTCACAAAAGACCCAACTGGCCAATCAGTACGAGACTGAACATGGGTTGATTATTCCACATCAGAAGACCGGCTCTGCTCCCCCAGTGGGAGGAAGTATTAATCCTCAGAAACGTGTTCCATCTGGGGAAGTTCACTTTATATCTTTGAATGTGCCAAGTAAAGAATGAGTTGAGAAACACAGTAGATTCAGGGGAGAACTCAAACAGTACAATTCCTTAGAAAGGCAAAATCATAGTACAACAGAACAAACACTAGGAAGCTGGTACTTGAAAGGTGTGGGATGAGATCCAAGGGAAAGGAGCAAAAGAATGAAGAGAAGAAGGAGGGGGAGAATGAAGTTAAAAAAAATCAAAGTATATCCTACGAAATTAAGAAAAGTGAGGGAAGGGGTGAATTGGAAGGGATGGGTGAGAATATTGAAAGGGGAGGGGACATGCTATTCATAAACTGCTTTGTTGAATGGCAACTCCTTTGTACAACTACTTAAGGATAATTAAAACAGTTTTGAAAAGAATGAGTTGAGATTATTTTTGCCTCCAAAACAAGTTAATTCTTATTCTGAATTATGTTCAATGAGCTCATGTTTACAGGTGAGCAGGTGGTTAGAGAGTAAGTTGAGAGGAAGAGGACGAGAGAAGGAAGCTGTGGGAGTAGGAGGGAGGAGTTGAAAGGGCTCTGGAGCATTGGTCCTAGAGAAGGACAAAGGTTTGCAGCATTTCAGATTTCTCTCTGCCACCTGATTCCCTTCCTTCTTTTTCTCTTTCAAACTTGGGAATGTTTGCTTAGTAAACTTATTCTGAGAAAAGGAGTCCATGTTAAATAGAAGTCAACAGTAATCTTTTCTTTTTTCTTATTTCAACCCTAAACAGAATTTTTCAAGGTCTTGGAATTCTAGTCTCATTATAGCAGAAGACATCACATGCAAAGAGTACTTCCAATGATAGACATAAGACATGGAGAGAAAAAGAAGGCAGTATTTCTGAATGCTGAATGAAACTGAGGTTCTGAATAAACAAAAAAAAACAGAGTTACTCCATAGCAGAGACATAATATTACTGGATAGTGTATTTGTGATTCTCTTTGCAGGGATAAGAGTGGGAATATTGTGGACTAAAGAATCTATCAGAAGCTGGGGCTGGGAAGTTGACTCAGTGGTAGAGCACTTGCCTTGCATGCCTGAGGCCCTGGGTTTGATTCCTCAGCACCACATAAGCAAAAAGAAAAAAGCCAGAAGTGGCACTGTGGCTCAAGTGGTAGAGCACTAGCCTTGAGCTGAAGAGCTGAGGGACAGCGCCCAGGCCCAGAGTTCAGGTCCCACGACCGGACCCCCCCCCAAAAAAAAGAATCTATCAGAAGCTATCAATTAGTAAATCATGGTCATTAGAAGATGCATCTCCTTGGTCTCCTGAAGTATTTGAATTTTAGCAACCTGAGGATATATATACAAGCCACCTAACTATATAAAACCCATAGCCACTCATGGTTTCAAGTTCAAGGATAAATTTTTCTTATTTTTGCATATATTTTCATATTGACTTTTAAACATATGGAATCATAGATGCAAAAATAAGTTTAATTACCTCTTATTTTGTACGACAAATTCAACCCAAAGAATTGGCATGTATAAAGAGTTCTAAATTTGTTAGATTTGAGGGGATAGAAGAATAAAAATATTCTAATATATGAATTTAAGAAAAATGGTGATGTCATTTAAAAACTCTTCCAAATTCATGAATGGTGCCCTTTAAAAAGAAATTTAAACTAAAAACAGTGTAAGTCTATTTTCAAAATAAACTTTTATTGTATTTAGTATACAATTTTACCTGTAATCTTATAGTCAATACAGTAACAGAAAACTATTTTTTCCTCACTCATCACCCTAGGAATTCTTGGAAACTTCAAGTTATTGACAATCTGAAAAAGCAAGTCAGAGATAGACAGTGGTGGCGTCTTGACATACATGTCATTGTGGTTGATCTTTGTCATTTTGTGGAAATGGACTACAGGTAGCTAGTTTCAATAAAGTAATCCAGGAGTATTCCTTTTCAGGCTTTTGCTTCCTCTGAAAGAAGGATACCTTATGTTTTAGTTTCTCACCAAATGCCTATAGCTGACCTCCCTCCTTTTCAAAATTCTCATAGCAACTGTTGCTATATCTTCCAGAAGTAGGACTTTTCCTTTCTTTTCCCAAGTGTATAAGCAAAATATAACTAAAAATAAAACAAACAAAACAAGTTCAAGTGTTTAGAGAAAATGAAAATGTCCCCATACCACATAACCAAGGATAATCTCTTTATTGTGCAGATTTTCCTGCTTGTATATACATTATGATCTTAATTTCAAAAGTCAAATTGCTTTAGATGTGCTGAATACAACCTTTTACTTTTTGTTTCTTTTTCACTTAACAAAATGTAGTGAACATTTTCCTGTGCCAGTTTATATCTCTTTCTGGTTTGGAATGGCTGCTTAGCATTATTTTTTTTTTACTATAGCATAATATAATTAACTAGTACCATATTGACAGACTTTTAAATTATTTCCAATCATTCCTTTCTATGGGTAATTCTGCCATGAATGCACATGTGTACATTTTCTTTGTGCTGTGTATGGATGTTGCAATGGGAAAGGAGGATAGAGTGTTTCTAAGAATAGAAATGTAAGGAAAAAGAATGGGTAGAATTGAAGCTCCCATTACATGTGGAGCTACATCCTGGCCACACTGAGTTAACAGAGTCACATGTTCAGCCAAACCGTACTAGACTACAAGTAAATCTGCTATACCAAAAAGCAAATACATGTACACCCTGTCTTTCGAGCCAATGGGTCCCCTTGAACGAGTAGAGATTTATTATTAGATGAACTTCAGCTTTAACTCAAAGCTTCTACACCTATTTTAAGTTGTTGATGAAATACCAAACTTGACATCTCAGGAACCTGGTGATTCTGAGATACAATGGAGCTGGGATGGAAGGGGTTTTGATCTACTTTAGCAAGTCAGAAACTTTCACTCTCCCCTTTAATTTTTTTCACTATTGTGATTCGTGGAGCACTGTAGCCTTAATAGCTTTCACATTTTAAAATGCTTTGAGATACACACATACACATACACACACAATCTATAAAGAATATTTATTCATTGACTATTCCCACTCAACCAATGAACATTCACAAATCTCCTCAATGCTAGGCATTGTGCTAGATGCAGTAAGAGAGAAGGGTGATGAACAAGACTTGTACCCAAACATAATGTTGAGAGTTCATCTCTAGTCCCAATTACACTTGTTCATGTGGAAAACCATTTTTGTCCACCATCCCCTCTACTTATCTGTCTTAAGAGGGAAAACAAAATTCCGTGTGCTGGTCCTAGGGCTTGAACTCAGGGCCTGAGAACTATCCCTAAGCACTCAAGTCTAGCACTCTAGTGATGCCATAGCATTGCTTCAGGCATTTTTTTTTCTGATTAGTTGTACTTTGCTACCTGGGCTGGCTTTGAACCACTACCCTCAGATCTCAGCATTCTGAATTGCTTAGATTACTGGCATGAGCCACTGGTGACTGAAGGAAATTTTACTTCTAAGAATCACCTCTGGGGCTGGGAAGGTGGCTCAGTGGTAGAGCGCTTGCCTTGCATGCCTGAGGCCCTGAGTTCAATTCCTCAGCACCACATAAGCAAAAAGAAAAAAGCCAGAAGTGGTGCTATGGCTCAAGTGGTAGAGCGCTAGCCTTGAGCTGAAGAGCTGAGGGACAGTGCCCAGGCCCAGAGTTCAGGCCCCACGACTGAACCCCCCCCCCAAAAAAAAAGAATCACCTCTGGAGATATGAAATGAAACAAATTAATGTTAGAAATTCAACAAACATAGGAGATCTGCTATATTCAAGGCATTAGGTTCGATTTCATAGGAACATAATGAAAAGACACTGTCCCTACAATCAAAGAACTTACCATGCTATAGAGAAATAGACATGCTCAAGATAGTGCCTGGTGAACCCTGAATTATGAGTACATGAAAATGAAGTTACGAAATAACAGAAAGGAAAAAGATAAATTATTAGGTAACACAGCAGACAGAATAATGATTTCTCTAAACATGTATGCTTTAACTCCTTTAGAATGTGTTGTGATTAAAAAAATCTTGAGAGGCAAAGGTATTTTGGAATATTCGGACAAACCTAATATGACCACAAAGTTACTCGGAAAAGGGAGGTAGCAGGAAGTGAGAAACAGGATGTTAGAGACAGAGCAAGATTTAAAGATTCTTTTCTGCTGGTTTTAAAGATGGAAAAAGAGGGCTGGGAAAGTGGCACAGTGGTAGAGTGCTTCCTTGCATGGATGAGGCCCCAGGTTCAATTCCTTAGCACCACATAAGCAGAAAAAGCCAGAAGTGGTGCTATGGCTCCAGTGGTAGAGTGCTAGCCTTGAGCTGAAGAGCTGAGGGACAGTGCCCAGGTCCAGAGTTCAGGTCCTACGACCGACAAAAAAATAGATGGAAAAAGAATCATAAGCCAAGGAATGCAGGTGGGCTGTAGGAGCTGGAGACAGAAAGAAAATGATCATCTTCTACTGGGACGTTTGACTTCTAAAACTGTAAGGTAATCAATGTTGGTTTAAACCATGTGTTTGTGGGAATTTGGAACAGCAGCAAAATATAATTAGAAAAAAATTAATGGAGCATAGAATTCTAGAGGATCCCTGATCTCTCTGTAGGAGTCTATGCACAGAAATGAGAAGTAGATTTTTCAGGCAATAAAGCAGAAAATGCAAAGGCATAGAGAGAAGATATTGATAACTTAGGTATGCAGATTCTAAAAAGCATAGGAACCTGTAGACAAGGAAACTCTTGGAACATATATACCTGCATCAAACAATGCAACACCAAAGCTGGGCATTAGTGGCTCATGTCTGTAATCCTAGCTACTCAGGAGTTATCTGAGTATCATATTGGAAGCGAGTCTGGACAGGAAATTCTATGAAACTCCTATCTTCATTTAACCACCCCAAAGCAGGATGTGGAGGCATGACTCAAGTGGCATATCACTAGCCTTGGGCAAAAGCGCCAGGTCCTGAGTTCAAGTCCCAGGAGACCGGCACAAAATTGAAAAAAAAAAAGAAAAAAAAAAAAAGAAAAGAAAGTGCTTTGACTTGTCACAAAAGAAGGCAAAGTGCTCAATATTTTGAAAACCTAGGAATGAAGCACTCTGCAAAGAAAGGAAGGAAGGAGGGAAGGAAGAAAGGGAGAAAGAAAGAAAAAAGTTTTCTGAGAAAAGTGTTCTATGAAAGAAAAGGTAAAGGAGGAACAAAGCGCTTCATTTAGAAAACACTTTCTAAATAAAACACTTTTGTTTAGAAAGATACAGAGCACTATCTGTGGATAGCACTTTGAATTACTAGGAAAGAAACCAAAGTGCTTAGTACTTTGAAAACCTAGGAAGAAAGCATCTTCTTAGAAAAACAAGACAAAGAAAACCCTTGGAAAACCTAGAAATAAATGGAAACAAAGGGAATTTGTTGAAAAACAACGTGCTTTATGAAAGAAAGATACCACTTCATGTTTTTTTTTTCTTTCATGTGATTGTTTCTAACATATTTATAAGATTATTTCTTTGTTGCTTTGTATGTCCCTCCCCCACAGTATAACCCCTGTTTTCACTGTATATGATGTCGGTATTTGTGGAGGGGAAGGGGAAAAACAAATCGTTTAAATAGTGATTCAGGTGGACCCATTGCAACAATGAGATGTACAAGTCGTCATGTCGAAAACGAACTTCACAACTTTGGTGCAGGGGGGAGGAGGAGGATTGGGTGGGGGGAGGATGGGAAGGGATGGGAAGGGGAAACAAAGGAGTCTACAATGCTTGATAAGAAATGTACTCATTATCTTGCCCATGTAATTGTAACCCCTCTGTACAGTATTTTCACAATAATAAAAAAAATAGGAAAGAAAACAAAATGTCCCTAACATTGAAAACTGAGGAAAAAAGCACTGTGCTTACTAAAGAAGAAAAAACATGATTTCAACAAAACTCTAGGAAGAAAGGAAGACAATGGTTTGTTGAGAAGGGAGTGATCAATGAAAGAAAGTGCCTAATTTGGAAAAGACTTTGCTTAGAAAGATGGAAAGAAAGAGCTTTGTCGATAAAGAAGAGCTCCCTAATGGGAAGAGAAAGAAAGCACTTGGGTTTGGAAGTATCTCCAAAGTGCTTCTGCTCATTGTTTAGAAAGAAAGCGCTATGTTTAGAAAGCACTTTGACTTACCAAGAAAACAGAGTTTTAGAACTTGGAAAACCTAAAACGAAAGGAAGTGCTCAGCTTAAAAGGAAAAGAAGTACTTTGAAAAGTAAGAAAGAAACGAAGAAAGGGCTGGGTTGAAATCTATTTAGAAAAAAGAAGAAAGAAAGCACTTTGGTTTCAAAAGAAAGAGGTGGTTATTTAGAAAGGGCTAGATTTAGAAAGTGCTTTGCTTTACTGTGAATCCAGTAGCCCTCTATAAGAGAAAAAGAAAGGATATGACTCTTCTTTCTTTTAGTATGGTTTTATTGTTATTAAGGAGTTGTACAGAGAGGGTGCCCTCTCATAAGTCAGGTGGTGAAGATACTTCCTTTTGTACAATGTCACCCCTTCCTTTGCTTTCCCTCAGTTTCTCTGTCCCATCCAGGCCCACAAGTTGTATAGTTCACCTTCCACTTAGTTCCTACTGTGACTGTACCATGACTACACCTCCCTCCCTCCATTTCTGTAGGACCTTCTTTATGAAAGTGCTTTGTTCAGGAGGAAAAACCGCTGTGGTTAGAAAGCGCTTTGACTTACTAAAAAGGAAAAGGTGTTTTGGGACTTTGCAGAGCTGAGAAGGAAGGGACCACTCTACTTCAAAAAGAGACCCCCGCCCCAAAAGAAAAGCACTTGAAAAGAAAATGCTCAGTTGAGTCATGTAGCCCTCAATGAAAGAAAATGAGAGGAAATGGTGCTTCATTTTGAAAGTGCTTTGTTTAGTAGGAAAAAGTGCTTCCTTCCGAAAGCGCTTTGACTTACTAAAAGAGAAAAGGCATTGGGAACTTTGAACTCCTAGGAAGGAAGCACTGTACATAGAAAGAAGAAAATGCTTTGTTGAGAAGGGTAATGTACCTTAAAAGAAGGAAACGCTTCCTTTAGAAAGTGCTTTAAAAGGAAGCGCTTTGTTCAGGAGGAAAAAAGACTTCTTTAGAAAGTTCTTTGATGAGGAGAGAGCGGTTTGTTAATAAAGAAAAAGCGCTTATTTTAGAAAAGTTTTTGCTGAGAAGGAAAAGGCACTTCTTTTTTTTTTTTTTGGTTGGTCATGGGTCTTGAACTCGGGGCCTGGGTGTTGTCCCTCAGCTCTTCAGCTCAAGGCTAGCTCTCTACCGCTTGAGCCACAGCGCCACTTCCGGTTTTTAGGTGGTTTATTGGAGATAAGAGTCTCACAGACATTCCTGCCCCGGCTGGCTTTGAACTGAGATCCTCAGATCTCAGATCCTCAGCTACTCCCTGAGTAGCTAGGATTACAGGTGTCCGGTTTAAGGCACTTCTTTTCCAAAGTGCATTTTTGAGGAGGAAAAACATTTCGTTTAGAGAGCCCTTGGCTGGGGAGGAAAAAGCGCTTACTTTTGAAGTGCATTGTTGAGGAGAAAAATCCCTTTTTTTAGAAAGCCCTTTGTTGGGGGAGGGGAAGGCACTTCCTTTCTCCTATCCAGAGCCCTTTCTTGAGGGGGGAAAAAAGCTCTTTGTTTAGAAACCCCTTGTGGAGGAGGAAAAAGCACCTTGTTTAGACAGTACTTGGACTTCCCGAGAGAGGGAAGGCATTTGGAGGCTTAAGAACCTAGGAAGGAAGGAAGCACTCTGCCTAGAAAGAAGACCAAAAGCGCTTTGAAAAGAAAGCGCTTTGAGTAGGTAACCCTCTATGAAAGCAAGAAAAGAGGAAATGGTGCATCAAAGTTCCAAGCACCTTTTTCCTTAGTAAGTCAGAGCTTTGCGAAGGCACGGCTTTTTCCTCCTAAACAAAGTGCTTTTGGAACCTGGCAAGGAAGGAAGTCCTCTGCGTAGAAAGGAGACAGCCTTTTTGAAAAGTCACTTTGTTTAGTCGTGTAGCCCTCTGAGAAGAAAAAAAAAATCATTACTGAAACAATCAGGGCTACCATTGGGAAGTGCAGAGAGGCTGGGAGCAGGGATTAACCACCTCCTCCTGTATGGGGAAACATTACCCCATGCCTGATTCCCAACCCACTGCACACACACACACACACACACACAGACGAACACACAGACAAACACACCCTGAGCCCCCACAGCTCCAGGCCTAGAATCCTGAGTGTAAACTCGACCAGCTCTTCTGGTGTCATGTAAACCCGACTTCTCCTGCTTCTTCCAGTGTTGCTTGGGAGCTTGCCAGTCTATTTTCCACAACATTAAGAAAGAAGAAAAAACAAGAAACAGCATTTTATTTCAAAATCACTTTGATGAGAAGAAAGCAGTTCATTCAAGAAAGCGCTTTGACTTACCGAGGGAGAAAGGGCATTTGGAAGGAGAAGCACTCTGCCTAAAAAGGAGACAATGAAAGCGCTTATGTATTTATAAAGTACCATGTGATTTTTTCTGTTTCTTTGTATGAACATACAAACCTCTGTTTTCATTGTATTTGCTGTTGATGTCCTGCATCTTGTATATACATCTTTCTAATTTGGGGAGGGGAAGGGAAATAACAATGCTGAAATAAGGATACATTGTAACAATGAGATGTACAAAACACTATGTTGAAAATGAACTTTACAACCTTGGGGCATGGGTAGTTGTAAAGGTGGGAGGGAAGGGGGAAAACAAAGGAGGAGGCAACAATGCACAATAGGAAATGTACTCATTACCTTACTCATGTAACTGTAACCGCTCTGTACAGCATTTTTACAATAAAAATGTGCAAAAAAAGAAAGAAAGAAAACACTTTGTTGAGTAGAGTTCTATGAAAGAAGGAAAGGAAAAGTCTGCTTCATTTAGACAGCACTTTGTTTAGCAGTAAAAAGCGCTTCCTTCAGAAAATGCTTGACTTTTATGTAAAAAACAACACTACACATATTTTAAACTATGAAATCCTCAGAAACAAAGCAATATGTTTAGTAGACAAAAAACAAATCACTTCGAAAGAAAGTGGACTAGGACAGCCCTCTATGAAAGAAAGGAAGAAAGAGGAAAAGGCACTTCATTTACAAATCGCTTTAACCTACTAAGTAAGAAAAGGTGTCTGGAACTTTGAGAACCTATGAAGAAAGGAAGCATTTTGCTTAAAAAGGAGACAGTGCGTTGATAAGCAAACAAACAAAACCCCCAACACCTTAGCCCTCTATGAAGGAAAATAAGAGGGAAAGGTGCTTCATTTTGAAAGTGCTTTGTGTAAGGTCCTCTCCTGGAAGGCTAGCAGACTCCACCCTCCTCACAGCAAAGTCTCCACCCAGTACCTGCGTTACCTAGGCAACTGGCACACCTGGAAGAGGTCACATTTGCATCCACTGAAGTCACATCTGGACTCATGTGGCCACACCTTTCCCCACCCCTACCCTAGATAAGGCCTAGCCCAGGGCCAGATGCTGTCTTTCCCAGGTCTTTTCCCCGCGGGGTAGAGCCCTAACATGGCCTAGTGCCAACCAGAACGATGAATACACCTACCCCTTACCTGAATATCACGTGCATGGTGTGGTTTGGCCTCTCTTTAAGAACCTAACACTTTGTTTTGGGGGGGGGGGGAAGCACTTCAATAGAAAGTGACTTCCTAAAAAAAAAAAAAAATTCTATATTTTGAACTTTGAAAACTTAACCAGAAAGGATACAATTCTGCCTAAAAAGAAAAGAAATGCTTTGAAAACCAAGAGAGGAAGAAAGTGAAGCTGAATAGACTAGGAAAAATGAGGTATGGTAGCCAACAGCAAGTACAGGAGATATTCCTTCCTGTACTTCGCTTAAGATTAAGGGAACAAAAGTCATTTTGGGGGAAATGAAGCAGGACACTTTATGGAAACTGAGGCCTGGTGTAGGCAACTAAGAAATACTAGAAATGCTATCTTTGCTTCAAAGAGAGGCAACTGAATGCATTCTTTCCTAAGGGATGCATTTCTCACCCAAGAATTCACAACTGCCTGACAGGATGCCCCAAAATGCAGATAGCAATGTCTCTCCTTATTTCAAGAATAAAGATCTGTTTTATGGGAGGATGCATTCTTACCTGGAACACCAGGTGTAGTTAAAGCAAAGACAAAGCACCTAGCTTGGCATAACTTAGAGCCAGAACCCCTGCCTTTACCCTATTAATACCCAACAGCCCAAGGAGCTGTGTGTCTCTCTGGGTGTCTCCTTGTTTGTGTCTGTGTCTGTGTCTTTGTGTCCCTATGAGAACACACATACTCTGCTAGAATATACCCCTGCCTTTCTGTTTGTCTGCTTCTTTGTCTGTCTGTTTCCTTGCTTGTTTACTTAATAAAGCCCTACCAAATTTTCTTATCATTGTGGTTTGTCCAGGAATGCTTATTCTTCGATTGAAGTCAAGAACCCTAAGTGAAGAGTTCCTATATTTAAACGGGAGCTTCACTTATCCTCACCTGACGAAGGAAGGAAGGAAGGAAAGAAGGAAGGAAGGAAGGAAGGAGGAAAGGAAGGAAGGAAGGAAGGAAGAGAGGGAGGGAGGAAGGGAGGAAGGGAGGCTTTATTGAGGAATAGTGCTGTTGGGTGGACGGCAACTTTGAGAATTTTTTTTTGAAGTCTAAGAGAAAGAAAGGTAAATGAGGCCAGAGAGAGACACACACACAGCAAAGTGAAGGGTCTCAGCAAAGTGATAAGGAAATCCCTTAAAATAAGCCATCAGACCTATTTCTCATATACTATAAGAAAAGCAGCTGGGCCTTTAAAAACTTGCCAAGGATTCCCCCTGGAAATTCACATTTCTGACCAGCATGAATCATCATGTTTCAAAGGCTCAAGCACATGCATCATCCATTACATAAGAATGTTTGAATCCGTGTGAGGCTAAGTGCTCTCCTAGCTGTGGCCAGGTCTAATACTGGAGACAAATATGTTAATGCTCACCCAAGGTCACTGTTCAGAGAGAGTTCAGTTTGTGTAGTTTCTTGGAAAATGTTGGCATGTCAGGACTTTTTCTTGACTTAGGAGATGAGACAGTGAAGTTGGTGATATTTTTACTAAATTCAAGTTCAGACACAGGCAGAGAAGCAATGAAGGAAAACCTTTCTGACACCTAACTACTCCCAAATCCACAGAAAATGTTGATGGCAGGGTTGCTCTGAGATCTTCCTGTGGTTCTGCATATTTGTATAAGTTGACAAATCAATTTGGTCTTCCTCGATTGTCATTATCAGCTGAGAAAACTGAAAAGGCCCTTGAGCTGATGCCAATTCACATGACAGTATAAGAGTAAAAACTCAGAAGAAAAATGGTCCTTGTTAGTCTGTTTGCTGTTGTTAGAAAATCAGTAAGTTGGAGAAGTAAGCCTGTTCAAGTAAGGTTGCTCCTATATGGCTGTTGGCTTTCATTGTTGAAAGGCAGATTGCTTCTGACTTGAAAACCCAGGCCTTCTTATTAACATTCAGACTCACCAGGCCGCAAATGCATGCCTATGATCCCAGCATTTGGGATGGCGAGACAGGACAATCATGAATTCAAGGGTAGCATGGGCTACATAGGAATATCCTATTTCAAAATTAACAGAACACACACACACACACACCTATTAATATCCATTTCATTGGCTTATTTGATGCTTATGTCAGTAGGTTTGTGTGTGTGTGTGTGTGTGTGTTTTCTTCCAGAAAGCAAAATTCAGAAAACTCTGAGGAGTCTTTAAACTGTTAAGCAAGTGGGATGTCAACATCCTGGATGCTTTGTGTCATTTTCTTTGTTGCCATTAACAAGAATAATGAAGTACTGGAAAACTGCCAGAGAAATATTCAGTAAGTGTTTGAGAGCTTTGCTTTGAGTGCATTTGAATGAAGCATTAGGCACCCCCAGGGGTAGCTAGGAAGTCAAGTGGAGAAAGCAGATTTGCCTACAGCACAACTGTCATCCCTTAACCACTCTCTTGTATGCTGAGTTTAGAAACCAGAGGCTTCCTTCCTCTTATGATTTGAGCCCTGCAGCCCTTTCTATTATTCCACTCCACAGTTCCTAATGGAGATTCCTCCATGAAATTATAGATAGAGCATTACCATCTAGGAGACAGCCTAGGATTTCCAGAAAGGCAATCAATTAAGTGATGCCATGCTTTTGCAGTGAAAAGTGAGGAGCAGAATAAGGAAAGACACTGTTGTCTTGGCATTGAGGTCATCTGCCATGCTTATATTTTCTGGACTTCAGGGACAAGAGGTAATTGAATTTTGACATCTATAGTAACCTGTTTTATGGGCTGAAGTGTGTGTCTCCTACAAATTTATATGTTGAAATACTAACCTTCAATACCTCAGAATGTAAACATATTTGGAGACAGTCTTTAAGGAGGTGACTTTAGGCTCTAATTGAATATGACTGGTGTCCTTATAAGAGGAAGAAGAGACAGTAGATATGCACATGTGAAGAGGAAAGGCTGTGTTAAGATATAGCATGAAGGCTGCCATCTCTAAGCAAAAGAGAGAGGTTCCAGGAAACACCAAACCTCAAGACATTATCCTTGGACTTACCAGTTTTCAGAACTGTGAAAAAAATGCAGGTCTATTGTTTAAAGCATCCACATCATGGGTTTTCTAAGGCAGCCCTAGCAAACTAGTTCAACTCTAATGTCAGCAGAACTTCCAGTTTTCTGAGTAATTTTTCCCTTACGTGCAAACAACAGTGACAACAACAAACAGACCACAGAACAATAATCTGGAATCTCATCGCGTGTTATATGGAAAACTGATTTTCACAGATTCTCCCCTCCCATCCCAACACACTGAGGAAACTGATGAGAATTCCCTTAGTAATGCTTTTCATGTTCCCTTATATGACTCGATCAGCTCTGAACCATATAAGCAGCTTTCTGTCCTTTGGCCAGATACCTCTTTTCTACTTTAATTTTTTGTCATTTAATACGTAGTTTCTTCCCTAAGTATGGAATCACAAACTCTCCTATATAAACACTGATATTTCTTCCAAGTACCAAGTAAAACTATGCATCAGTGTTTAGCAAAGGCCTCTTAGAGTGCTGAGGTAAAGAAGAAGCAATTGAATGCAAAAAAACAAGAGACAAATTTAAACCATCTTTTCTACACAGTATTTACTAGAACTCCTCCTGGGATTTCCATAGGGCTTTCTCCAAAATTGTCCTGTCTCTTTGCTCCCTAGATCTTGTAATTAAACAACAACAACAACGACAAAACGCTCAACTTCTGTGCATGTAACAGAAACCGGTTTTGTTAGACACAAACCAAACCAAAAACAACAAACAAGCAAAACCACTGATCTTAACCTGAGCCCACAGCTGACTAAAAACAGGATGAAACCTTGATATATGACTTGCCTTCATTTTACACCTGTCTGTCTTTCCTTCAATCACCAGGAAAGACAGGAATGATCAATAACATCTTCAGGACAAGAAATTGAAACTACTTCCAAGAGCCTTGTAGGATGGACCTCCAAGAGGATGCACCTAGGGGAAGAATAATCACTTAACAGGAGCCAGATTGTTCCCTTCAAAGGATGACAGTTACAGCAATTTCTCTGGATCCCCTCAATGGGATGAGATCTGAGACAATGACCAACCAGAGGACCCTTGGACTATTTAATTATTCATAACCTCTCTTTCCCTGCCTTTGTTTAACCCTAAAGCTTATGCTTTACCCCCAAAGTAGGAATGGAGTGCTTACTTTGTTCCCTTCTGATAGTATACCCAGGCCATGCAAATCCTCTCTCAGTGCTTTATCACTACTGGTCTCTTTAATTTGTGTCTTGGGATGAATGGTAAGATCTGACATATTGAAACCCCTGGAGTTAAGCCTCTAGTTACATGGGCAGGAAGACTCACCTTGTTCTCCTTTGGCCACCTGGAAGCCTCCAACCTCATCTCAGTTCCAAGGGAAGACAATGGCCACAGCATGACAAGATGAAGGTGTGAGTTATTTTCTACCTCGGATGGAGAACTCCTTTACCTTCCAATGACATTGCCAGCCCATTCACGGGGTAAGACCAAGTCATAATTCTTCATTGTCCCTTCAAGTCTAGCACACAGTTACATAATGAATGGAGGTAGTAACACAACTACTCTCCTTGGTAGAAACCTGATTGAGTAATCCCTCAAACCAGTCTGTTCTCTTACAACACTCACTAATTAACTATCAGTTATTTATTTATTTATTTATTTATTTTTTGGCTGGCTGTGGGGCTGTGGGCTTGGGCACTGTCTTCAGTTCAAGGCGAGCACTCTACCACTTGAGCCACAGTGCTACTTCCAGTTTTCTGAGTGGTTTATTGGAGATAAAAGTCTCATGGCCTTTCCTACCTGGGCTGGCTTTGAACTGAGAACCTCAGATCTTAGCCTCTTGTGTAAATAGGATTACAGGCATGAGCCACCATGCCTGCCTCAATTTTTTTTAATTGCAAATTGTCTTTGGCATGTACAACTTTCCTGCTACTGGGAACGTATCACAATTAGAGACATTACTACTACAGCCTCTGCACGGACTGGCTACCTGGTACAAGCTCTCTGCCATGATACAAGCAATCTTTCTGAGTCTAGGAATCAAAGTCAACCACAGGACCCATTTGAAATATCATCTGGAAACAAGGGACACCAACAGCTCTACTAAAGAGCATTTAAGTGTAACACCTGATAGTTGGTGAGTAAATGTTTGTAGAGGAGAAAAACCTCCTATTTTTAAAACCACAACTAGGGATTGCTAGCAAAACTCCTGCTTATAAAGTCTTTAGGGGCAGAACCAAGGCAGGAAGTTGTAGAAATAAGAAATCACAGTCAGCTGGGCACCTGTGGATCACGCCTGTAAACCTAGCTGCTCAGGAGGCTGAGATATGAGGATCATGGCTCAAAGCCAGCCTGGGCAGGAAACTCTGTGAGACTCTTATCTCCAATAAATCACTAGAAAACCAGAAGTAGTGCTGTGGCTTAAGTAGTAGAGCGCTAGCCTTGAGCTGAAGAGCTGAGGGGATAGTGCCCAAGCCCAGAGTTCAAGCCCCATGACCGACAAAAAAAGAAAGAAGAAAGAAAGAAAGAAAGAAAGAAAGAAAGAAAGAAAGAAAGAAAGATATGAAAGAAAGAAAGAAAGAAAAGGAAGGAAGAAAGAAAGAAAGAAAGAAAGAAAAATATGAAAGAAAGAAAGAAAGGGAAGAAAGAAAGAAAGAAAGAAAGAAAGAAAAGGAAAAAAGAAAGAAAGAAAAGGAAGAAAGAGAGAGTGAGAGAGAAAGAAAGAAAGCAAGCAAGCAAGAAAGAAAGAAGTCACAGTGGCAGTTGTTAGCCTACCAGTAATACTCAACAGACTGGCAAAGAAATTAGTGGATTAGAGAATGATAAACCATGAGTAGGCAAAGGGCAAAGCTACAAGATTTATTTTGTTGGAAAATGATGTCGAGTGATTTAGCATTGTATAACATCATTTTATTCTAAAAGAAAAAGAAAGCTGGTATTCCTTTTAGAAAAATGAATACATTCTACACTTCCAGCAGCTAATACCTACCTATCTGGTGGGCCCATTAATTTTCTACTGCTTCTAAAACTGTCATGTGCTCTTGTTTCTGAGAGGAGGGAACAAATAGTAGCATGCAAGGGTGGCTCATGAGAGATAATTGTTAAATTTCCTCCAATTCTGAGAGTTGATTTTTAAACTATTGGTAGTTTGAAAACAGTTGTGGTGAGGGTATTTATGATAAGGACATAATTCAAAATGATTGCCTATCAATCAAGTGAATCTTTTTTCATGTAGAAGCTGATTTTGAGGCATTTACTCCAAAACATGTATTTTAATTCACTGTGCTACATTGACTTATTTCCATTGGAAGGGGAGAGAGAGTGCTTTGGCTAGTGCTCGTTAATAGAAATTTACATCTTAGAAATATATATACTCAGTGTTAGTCATCTTATTTCTCTTACAGAATTCCTGATACAAACATCTTAAAGTAAGAGAGATTTATTTCGACTCGTGGTTTCAGAAATATCTATCTATCACAGTGGGGAGGGTGTGGTAGAGCAAGATAGTCCAAACATCATGGCCAACAGGAAGCAGAGAAAGAGAAATACAGGAAGAGGCAGAGAAAGACACAGCTCCAAGAACATACCTTTAGGGACCCAGTAAGATTGTGCTCCACATGGTGAAAACTAAACCCACAGAGGCCCTGAGCAGGAGCCTGCCCCATTGTGGGGGAAGGGGGTGTGTGTGTGTGAAACCCTCAGACACTGCATCCTGACCTAGGGAATACTCACTTCATCAAACAAATTCCACTGTAGCTATTATATATACTGAATTGGGTCTTTTTCTTTAAAAAATAGACTTGCTAAAAAATAATGTTTCCTAAATTCTAAATTGTTCAAGGGATAGATGAATTCCTGGACACCTCCGAAATGTCAACCTTCTTAAATGTAATAAATGGCAGACACAGTGAATTTGACTGTGAACAAAGCTAGGTTGGGTGTCTGAGAAAATCAAAGATCGGCTTGCTTGCCTTGTTGGATGTTGAGGTGTCTGTGTTGGCAACCAGTCTGTTATCTCTATGTTCTACAGAGAACCAGGACTAGATAGGATCTGATTTCTTTCTGTCTCAGTCAGTCAGTCTGTTTGTCTATCTGCCTCCCCCGTCTCTCTGTCAGAGAGAGGACTGGTCAACAGGATTATAGAGGTTGACCTATTCCAAAGCCTTCTGCACTGTCAATCTGGAGGCTTGGGAGAGATGACAGTGTCATTTCAATGTGAAGGCCAACAGGCCGGTCTGGGAAGAGCTGATGTGATATTTTGTTCTGAGTCAAAAGGTGGAGGAAAAAGTTGTTTTTGCTCAAAAACAAGAAGTGAGGAGGAACTCCCTCTTCTTACCTGGTAGGATTTGTCTTGTTCTTTTCAAGCCCACCCACTGTAAAGGAGGCATTCTATCTATCGTGATCTGACTATTTCTTTGAATGTTAAAATTATCCCAAAGCATGTTCATAGAAATACCTGAATAATATTTGCCCAAATATTTGAGCCATCAATTTGACACATAAAATTAACCATCATAGCCAGGCACTGATGGCTCATGCCTATAATCCTAGCCATTCAAGAGACTGAGATCTGAGGATTTTGAGTCAAAGCCAGCCCAGGCAGGAAAGTCTATGAGATTCTATTTCCAATTAAGCACACACACACACACCAGAAGTAGGGCTGGGAAGGTGGCTCAGTGGTAGAGTGCTTGCTGAGCATGCATGAGGCCCTGGGTTCGATTCTGCAGCACCACATAAGCAGAAAAAAACAGAAGTGGTGCTGTGGCTCAGTGGTAAAGCACTAGCCTTGAACTGAAGAGCTGAGGGACAGTGCCCACGCCCAGAGTTCAGGCCCCACAACTGACAAAAAAAAAAAGAAAAAGAAAAAGCCAGAAGTAGAGCTGTGGTCCAACTGGGAGAGCACTAGCCTTGAGCAATAAAGCTCAGAGACAGTGTCTGGGCCCTGAATTCAAGACCCAGGACTGGCATCAAAAAAAAATCTTACTCACTTAAAAAAATCTCATCCAGATGGTAGCCAGATGAACTCTAGGACAAGGAACTTTATTCTGGCACACTTTCTATGCCTCTTGCCTGTGACCGTGGCCTGCTACTCTGACATGCCTTGTGGCTCAGGAAGAACAGTGGGAAAGCAAGTGAGTCACCAATCAGGAGATTTAATCCCTACTCTGCTCTTGGCTTGAGTTGTTTCTTCATCTGTGAAATGGGATTCCCAGAACCCTTGAAAAGTTTGATTAATCTCAACCCAGTACAAAAAGCTCAGATGGGAAGTCCTATTATTAATTTCATAGCAAAAATTAAAAACATACAAATCATCAAATTGTCACTATTTTTACATTTAAGATTGTCTGGGACCATAAACTTCTTGAGGGTAGGAAGAAAACCACACATCAATATGGCAGATAGACAAATGTTATAGCGATATGTACTTATCTAACGATAATTAGGGAAGAATACTTTCATCTTTTCGGAATACTAAATATCTCTTCCAGAAATAGGGTTGCCAGATAAAATGCAAGGTGCCTGGTTAAATTTGAATTCCAAATAAATTATAAGTTCTTTTTTAGTGTAACTTTGTTCTATATAAACCAATTATTGTTTATCTAAAATTCAAATTTAACTAGGCTTTCTGTATTTTTATTTGTTAAACTTGGCAAACTCTGTGAAGAAAGGAGTTGTTGAGATTTTTAAGTTAAAATTGCACATTAACATTTCCTAGATGATGAATATTTAGAGTGTGCCATGTGGAAAGTACCAAATTTGATAGTTTTAAATGGGTTACATGATTTGGGGCATTAAATAAGTGATTTATTTATGGCCAGGCACTGGTGGCTCATGCCTGTAATCGTAGCTACTCAAGATGCTGAGATTCTAGGAATCTCAGCAGAGAGACCAGGCAGGAAAGTCTGGAAGACTAATCTCTAATTAAACACCAAAAAAGATGGAAGTAGAGCTGTGGCTCTAGTGGTAGAACACTAGCCTGGAGCACAAGAGCTCAGGGACCATACCCAGGCCTTGAGTTCAAACCCCAAGACTGACACTAAAACACAAAGCGATTTTCTTATAAACCTGACAGATGCAACTATGTGACCTTGCTGGTTTTGTTCATAAGATGAAGGTAGTAATATTTTATGTACACGGGTGTTTTGAAGCTTACCTGGGATTATACATCAGAAAATTCTTTATCAATAAACACAAGAGTTTTGAGGAACTCTGAGCTGTGCTGTCTGACTTAATGACCCCTGAGTCTCAGAGTTGCTGTTTGCTAGTTGCATAGCTTGCCTCTTTTCTCATCCATAATGTGAGGCTGATAATAAAACTTGTCACGGGATTTTTTGCAAGGAGTAGAAACGGAAATGCATATAATGTGCCTGCTGCATTATAAAACACTTCATAAATGTTTGATTTTATTGAAAATCTAGGAAAGGTCTCTCTCTAGAAAGTCATTACTCTATGGTAATGTGAGATTTGAGGCCTAATTCTGACTATAAACTCCTCCTCAGCCGGCGTGTTCTTTACGAGAGGGAATTTTTGCACCTGTGCTGCCAGATGCTAGCATGCTATCTGGGACAGAGGCTCCTGACTGAAATTACTATCCTAAATAACAAGAACAATGGTTCTCTTCATGCTCCATCATTAGAAATACATGTGCAAATGCACTGGGTTCTGAATGTTTAAATCTGTCTGGATCATCTTGTTTCAGCCTTGTAAAGAGCATTACTATAGTCAGGAAAATTATAGCAAGTTTAACAATTGCTGCTTCAATGTTATAAATCAGCCCGGAAGGATAGTCATAGCCATGTTTCTTATGGAATCACAGCTTTCTCTGTGGTCTTTCTTGAGAAAGAATCTCAGAGAAATCATTAAGCATCAACTGTTTGGTCAGAACTTTAGACCAGTGGATTAAAGTTAGTGAAGGACTATAGTGAGCTTGTCCCCCTTGGCAAGGGTTCGAGATTGGCTCAATCTATGCTCGATCTATATGCTCTTACTGTATAGGAGGTTTCTAGGTTACTCGGTGGCTAATAAGTAATTATGTGAAAGGAATGATGCGTATGTACTCTCTAGTTTTCTTTCTTGAATGATCCAGGTTCTCCTACATCTTTAAGAAGAAGAAAAGGAGTGAATGGATCACAAATGACTGACCTCTAGTGTTTTTCCCAAGGCTCAAGTTTATCTGATAAGCAGAGTCACCAGTGGCCATTTGCTTCAGTAATTGGTTTGTCTCTTATTGACAATATAATCTAAAACTTTGAAGTTTAAAGAGCCTTTGTAAAAGTAATTCTTAATGAAAGTAAATAATTTAAAAAGTAAATTAGGCATAGGGTCATGTATAAAATAAATTATGAAAATATTTGGAGTACTATATTTAAAAAAAAACCACAAAAGACAGGATAAATCAATCAAGTCCAGACAACAGAGACACTTGTTGTCTGGACATTTTAATTCCTTTATGGCCACGGGTGGCACTGTGCCTCCTCATATTGCTCACATCTCCACCCAGTTACATTTCCCTAGCAGCAGCAGTGCCAGGATTTCAGACAGGGAAGCCTCTATGCCGCACAGCCCTTTGGGGTATCACATCAAAATCATCTTCTTTGGCTTGAAAACTTGGATGCCTTTTGGGCTTCCTGGCACTCCTCACAGAGAAAGCCCTGTGTGTGTATGAGGCAGGAAGCCACAGAGGCAAGGGTACCCTCTGTTTGACATGCTTTTTCAACAATGTGTATGCCACACAGCTGTGGTTTCTCTGCTCTTTCTGGTGAAGGGAAACTCCCAAATATTTGGGGCATACCACTTCACGCTGCATGCTGCACAGAGAGATCTATGCATCAGTCAGGAATTTCTCTGACTGGAGGTGTGGCACCCGTGGTAGAGTGCCAGCCATGAGCAAGCAAGTACTCTTCCCATGCTTAATGAGAATCTCAGGACTCTCAACATGATATGTTGAAGAGAAAGGATAGGATATTTGACATCCATTTGTCAGAAAAACCCAGCTAGATGGCGATCACAACTCCTCTCTTCTTTGGAATTCTCTAGAAAGTCAATCCAATCTGGCTTTTCCCCAGACTCTGTTTTTCTAGTACTTCTTCAGTGTTTGAAATGAATAACAGTTCTGTTTTGCCTGAATTGTACACCTATATTAGCCAGACCATGGAAAGAAACAACAAGATACTAACATCCTTGGTGCTGCTGGAATCTCTGGAATTGAAAAGATAATGGAGGGATCTATGTGTGGCACACGGAAATGAGTGCACACTGTGCAGGGGTGTCTTGGAGCTCCATTTGCATAGCAGACACAGTGTGTCTCATGAGAATATGTGTAAGTAACTGCTCCCAACTGACATGGGCATTGACATAGAGACCTCAGCAGGGTCTGAATCCTCCTAAGCCAATGCTTCATGTTGACTTGTGGTAGGCCCCTCCAATGAGAAAACTTCATAGTGCTCAAATAACATGTCCAGTGCCAGGGAGAGAAAGAAACAGCCCTGAGGCAGTATAAAAATTAACAGGGGCAGAGAAAGGTCCAAATCCAAGGGCTTTTGGTGAGCCTTTTGCCCCGTGTTGGTTCCCTCAGGATGCAGGCAACCATGAACCCAGCTTGCGTTCTTTGTCCTGGTTGGATTAGAAGGAAGTCAAGGAAGCCCACATGATTCTAAGTAAGGGAAATGCAGTGACTTTTGAAAGACTGCAACAGCAAGCTTTCCCGTTGGGACTGAGCCAAGCCTGAGCAGATGTGTTAGTGTGCTTTAGCCCTACTTCAGGAAATAAAGGGGAAGTTGGTGAAGGAGAGGAGAGAGATGAGAGTGCTGTGAGTTTCACTGCAGTGAGTCCTAGGATGGGAGAAATATAGGTAGATAGGGCCCCCTTTATTACTGCTAAGTCTGAGGAAACAAGCAAAACCAGAAAATCAAACAGTTCCATGCTCAGGAATAAAAGAGGAGGGAGGAGGACTGAGTGGAAAGTTGGGGCTGCCTAGAGGCATAACAAATAACCACAGGCTGGAAAAGTACAGTGCAAGGGGAAAATGTGGGCTAGGCAGATTCCTCAGCCATGCTTTGGGCTATTTTTTTTGGCATTCCGTCACTCATATTACTATTGCCTCTTTGAATTTGGTCATCTCATGCTCTAAAGAAATACACTTCATATTTTGACAACCCTGGAGTGGGAAGAACCCTCTGAGCATAATAGAAACTGTGAGGGAAAGGTTGATTGATGTCAACGCTTTGACCTGGCTGAATCAGCTCACATGAACAAGTTGTAAAAGCACATGTGAAAAGCAAAGAGTTAATACCCAGAATAGCCAAACTGTTCCTGTAAGACAAAATGAAGAGAACAAGAGTGGAGGGAGTGGGCCGAAGTTAAAATGGATGAATGATAACAGGCACTTCTGGGGGAAAAAAATTACAAATGATCAAGAAGCAGTAGAAAAACGATCGAGCTTGCTAACAATTATTATACTTCAACTTAACACAAAATTTTATTTTTTCAAGTTGGCAAAAGTTAATGAGTATTATGACACGTGTTTCTGAATGTGAATATTTTCTCATTTAACATGAGCGTATAGTGCTTATAAAAGGGCAAAAAGGTAAACCTCTTTGCATTTGTCAATGGCAAGGTACACTGCTCTGGCATTTTTAAAGAAAATTTAGTTAAGATTTGTCAGATTAAAAAAATGGCACCTCGTAACACAGAAGTCCTACAGACAAAATTATATTTTTAGAAAGCAGTGGTTCTGGGCTGAGTGTGGTATAGTCCATACCTGTAATCCCACCTATTATGGAAGCTGTAGATAGGAGAATCCCACACTGAGGACCCTGGAGAAAACATCCCTATCCAAAATCTAATCCGTGCAAAAAGAAAAAAAAAGGCTAGAATTATGACTCAAGTAGTACAATGCTTGCCTCGCAAGTCCATGGCCCTGTGTTCAAACTCCAGTACCACCAAAAAGAATAAAGAAAAAAACAAACATTGGCACCTGTAAAAACAAAAATGTATATGGTTATGTTTGTGTTTTTATAAATTGTAATATAAAAATAGAGAAAAAACAAATGCCATCAATATGAAAATTGATCAATAAATCATGCAACATTTATACCAAGGAATAGTATGAAACTATCAAAAAAAGATGATGTGTGTCTAAATGCATAATGTGGTAATATGGTAAATGAGAGAAGATTCACATTCAGAAATACATGTATATATATATATATATATCAGTATATATAGAGATATGCATAATAGTATATATCTGTATATAGATAGACAGACAGACACACAGACGGATAGATTTTTTTGTCAGTCCTGGGGCTTGAACTTAGGGCCTGGGGGCTGGCCCTGATCCTCTTTGAATGCAAGACTGATGCTCTTCCACTGAGCCATGTGCCACTTTCAGCCTTTTCTGACTAGTTTATTGGAGATAAGAGTCTCATGGACTTTTCTGCTTAGGCTATAGTTGAACAATGGTCTTCAGATCTCAGCTTCCTGAGCAGCTAGGATTACAGGCATTAGCTACCTGTGCTCAGCTACATGTACATATTTATATATACACGCATACATATTATTATAGATACATCTATCTATCTATCCATCTGTCGGTCTGTGTATACTTGGACATTGAAAAAGTATACACAAGAATATATATATATATATACATACACATAGATACAACAAACTGACACAAGTGGCTACCTGTGAGGAAATAAGGCCATTGACATACAGAAAATCATTGATTGGTTATTTTTCAGTATGTGAATTTGTTATAGCATTTGGGAAGCACAAGGAAAGATGCCTTCATATTACTCTCCCATCATAAGGAACAAAGAAATTGTAGCATCTGAGTGTGCGGTACAGAACAAAGCTCTTCACACTCATTGGCTGGTTGTTGGATAATTCTGGGGAAAGCTGTAACTGAAGAACAAAAGCATTTAGACACCCTTCCCTGGGGATTTTCATAGTATTTCAGCATCATGTAAGAGAAACACTCAGCACTCTTCCATCTCAGTATCTGTAACCCAACCATCCTGTCCCCGCAAGGTCACTGGCTGTAGAATTCCTACTCCTAAGAGTCCTTGTCAGCTCATCAGCATGCTAAGAATTAGGAGATTTTATTTTTTACAATTTTTTTGTAGAATATTTTTTTTACAATTTTTTATTACAATTAAAAATACACTGGGAAGAACACTGAAAATGGATTCCAAGAGAATAAACAGATATGGAAAAGCGATTCATGCCGCCCTTGCTCAGTTTCCTGGTCTGTTAAATCAAGTATTTGGTAACATTTGATAGCTTTGAAAATTTTTTTCTTTAATTTTATTTTATTGTAAAGGTGATGTACAGAAGGGCTACACTTAAATAAAGTAGTGAGTACATTTCTCATGAAACAGTGTTACCCCCTCCCTTGTTTTCTCCCACTTTCCCTCCCTCACCACTCCCTCCCCATCCACAAGTTGTAAAGTTCATTTCCAACATAGTGTCTAGTGAGTATCACCATTGCATTGGTTCACCCTTTGGCCCATCCTTCCTGTGATTCCCTTTCTCTTCCCCAAATCAGATAAATGTATATACAGGACCAAGTTTTTCTAGTACTTACATTACAATTTTGGCTATAGTTTTTAGAATTGGAAGGATCTTAGCTTCAATCAAAACCCCCAACCAGTATAATAATATTCTATGGGATAATTTATATAGCACATTAAAATTCCTAAATGAATGTTGTTAATATGAACTGATAACTTTTTTTTAAATATAAAGGAATTGCCTAGACAAAATGGTGATTTTATCCATCATGTCACCAAAAATTTAGATACATTGAGTTTGTATGTGGTCATCGAATTTGTCCAACAAAGGACTGACTAGGCTGGAGCCACAGGCTAAATTTCTTGAAAGTTCCTTGAAGAGGAATATAATGCCTTAGCCAAGGGATATTCAAAACTATAGATATTCAATAACTGTAAGGGGTCATTTGTTGTTTTCTTGAAGTCGTTTGGGTCAACTGGGCCCTCTGGAGCCCAGTGACTCGGGTGAGGGGTATCAATGCTCTATCTTTTTTCTTTCTTTTTTGGTGGTACTGAGGCTTGTACTTAAGGAAGACCTTACACTTGCAAGGCAAGTGCTCTACCATTTGAACCATGATTCCAGCCCCATTTTGCCTTGGTTATTTTCAAGATAGGAGCTCTCTTTATGCCTAGGCTGGACTGAGCTACAGTCTCCTTTTACGCTTCTCCTACAGCCAGGAAATGAGGCAGACACCAGTGTGGGTTTGATGAGTGACCAATTGCATAGATTCAAACACTGAAGTCTGCTTTGCTAAAGCGTGGGTCTTCTAAACTCTTCCTCATCTCATCTAGTTATGAGTTTGCCTTTAAGCAGCTGTATCACCACAAACTCTGAGCCAACTAAAATCCCCATGCTGTTGTTAGAAGGATCTACTTCCATGCCAAACGGCAGATTCTGTAAGTGTGCTGTGTGTTTTCCTTTAAATCTAAAGGCAGGACTTCATATTTATTCTGTGATCATCCCACTATTTTCAGACAATCACTTCAGCCTTCTGAATTTTTAATTCTGTCATCTGTTGTAATAACTATTTCTCCAGGATTTGTAATCATCTACCGATTGGATGAGAACATCTTCTGTGTCTACGGACAAGTTCTTGTGAAAATAGGTCAAGGGCAGAGCCCTCCCCTAGACTGATGTCATACTTCATTAACCAGCCCAGCACATTTATTTGTTCTACTAGCTTCAGATCTCCTTACCTTACTTTGAACAAATTCACATTTCTTTAAAGAACAATCTCATAATGACTCCTAACCCCTCTTTCTCCTGAATTATCTGTGGCTTGATAGCATCACTGTGCCAGAAGTGTGGGTCTCTCCATCCCCCTGAGAAGAGAACCTGGGCCAGTCCAGCTAGCTCTGAACTGGGGCTGTTACCACTAATGTCCCTGGACCACTCCCTCTAACCTCTCCCCATCCTTGCTATTTCTTCCTCCATTCTATCTTCTTCCTCCTCAGTGGAACCATCTATCAAAATCACGTCACACTTGAAAAGGGTAGGGTAGGACCAGAGGAAATTGGGAGAAGGGGGTAGACAAATGAAAAGAAGAAGGGGAGAAGAATGCAACAAACATTAACTATATGTCCTACAAAATGGAAGGCAAGTGAGGGAAAGGGTGAGTTGGGAGGGATGGGTGAGAATATTGGAAGGGGTGACGGGCAACTCCTTTGTACAACTACTTGAAGATAATAAGAATACTAAACTCCACAAGTCATTTCTTGTTATACCCTTGACTAAAAGCCATCAGAATTTTCCAGTGTATGGAAAATAGTTTAAATACTTAAAATACTTGAAAGCAAGCCACCTTTCCCCTAAACCCCCCGGCAGGGCTTCAGCCCATCTCAGATCTGCATTGCAACATTCTCCTTCTGCTCACTCCACCATCTCAATGTTTCTCTATCTGTCTAGGAAAAAGTCTTGCTTCCTCAGAGGCAGAGTATGTGAATATGCTCTGTCCTCCTTGGGGACTTTTGGTAGGAATGAGGCAGTCTTTAAGACTTTACTCATTGAGTCAGAGCCAAGGTTTCAGAATTGAAAAATAAGTAAATAATTAAAGCCAGCCAAGATAATCTCTAATCCCTTACCTTATCACCAAAAGCTGGCTTCTTAGCAACGCGACCTTTCAAAGCTTTCTTGTTTTTAATTTGTATTTTCAGCTACAAATGCAACTGTTAAACTGGACTTCTTTTTAAATCTTTTTTTTTCTTTTAGACAATCAGTCTGTCTACAGGTCTGGTTAAATACTGAAAAAAACAATGCTACAAAGATAAAGAAATTTTTCCAAGCAAGGATAAGACTTCGCATAGCATTTCAAAATATCATCCCAATTCTTTATTAAGTTGTTGTACCTACACTATTAAATGAAACAGCAGGTGGCCAAGACCAGTGTTTGATTTCCATGTTTCCAGTGCTGGGTTGTATTAGATACTCATTAAATGTTCATTGACTAATTGAATGAAGCCAGATAGCAAGATAGACTATGTCCATTGCATGTTGCTAATCTATCAGTATAGTAGAATAACAAAACTGGAATAGGATGATTAGACAAAT
Source organism: Dipodomys ordii (assembly GCF_000151885.1). Lineage (NCBI taxonomy): Eukaryota > Metazoa > Chordata > Mammalia > Rodentia > Heteromyidae > Dipodomys > Dipodomys ordii. Next base: position 6,611,900 of record NW_012267266.1, read on the forward strand.
CCTTTTGGTGGTTGGCTTATATAAAGAAACAAATGAATGTTTCTTTAGAGCAGCTTTTCAGAAACCACAAGAATTTCAAGACATGTTTTTAGCAACCAATCTTTGTAGGGAAAAAAAGGTCATGTGCATAATGATAAGCATTAATAACATATTTGCAGACAATGGATGGTTCTTGTGTACTGAAGAGATGCAATTCTTCAAATAAGAAAGATTCATTTCATTTCCTTCTTACCTTCATTCTTATTTCCCCATTATAATGTTAATTAATGCAATTTTATGAAACTGAATTAGTGATTTTTTCTGGATTTTTTTTTCAAAGCCTGTTCTGCCTATTAGATTCTTGACCCCAGAACTGGACTTTGTTAATGTGTTTATTAATACAATTGAAATTACAATCGTGCTCTTTGGGTGCTAAATATCATACCTTCTTGATTGTTTCTAGAAAGGACTTCTTGTTTTCTTATAGGACTCTTTCATGTTTTACAAGGCATTTCAAAATAAATTATCATTAGATACACTCCTAATCCTGTAATCCTAACTCCTCAGAAGGCTGAAATCTGAGGATTGAATTTGAAGGCAGATGGGATAGGAAAGTCCATGAAACTCTTATCTCCAATTACCAACCAAAATGCCAGAAGTGGAGCGGTGGCTCAAGTGATAAAGTGCCAGCCTTGAATGAAATTGCTAAGGGACAGCACTTGGGCCCTGAGTTCAAGTCCCTGTTCTAGGCACATACAAAAGGAGACACACACACAAAAGTTATTATTGACCTTGTTTGGTCCTTTCAGGTTTTGATGGCTTAGTGCCATTGATTTGTTCCCACTGCCAGAACCACCTCTATCAATCACAGGTCAAGGCAGTTCCAGAAAAACAGCAGGATAAAGAAGAAATAAGAGATCTACAGAGCTAGGTTTGAACGACGGCCCTGCTACTTTCCCTGAGGAATTATTTTGTATTCAAAATATGTGCAAGGAACCTAACATCATGTGTAATTATAATGACCGCGCCACCGAAGAGATTGCACCCAATCAATGGATCAAGCAAGTGACTCGCTGTGAATTTCTTGCTTCTCACTGGAAACAAGAGCTGGGGCAGAGCAGATGTGAGAATAGCCCAGTGCACTCGCTGCCCTGAAGACCACATCGGTCTCAGCTCTCCTGGTCTACTGGAATAGTGTTCCCTTCCATCCCTTTGCTCTGTGTGCTTGTCACAAGAAAACACAGTCTTTGACCACACTGCCCACTCCCACCTGCTTGAGCCCAGGAAGACTTGTGCATCAGCAGGCTCTGGCTCAGCCCACAGCAGCCAAGCTACCAACGTGCAGGAGGCGAGGCCCACCTTAAGGTATCCTGTGGCTACTCTTTTAGCCATGGGCAAGTGTGCTAAGCAACTAAACATAGTGGATTCTCTTTATCTTCCCATTTCATTTTGATATCCAATTCTTGAAAAGACAGTTTACTCATTCTTAGCTTCGAAAAAATTAAGCCCACATTGTAGTTCAGCTGTTCTCAATTACTCTACTCCACCCACTCTCCTTGTTTTTCTGGGCACTCACTTCCCCACTGAAGGATTTATAAGGCAACCCTCTGCTCCTTCTCACCCACTGTGGGCCTGCGGCCTCCACACACCTCATCTGTTTGCTAGCAGAGCCTAGTGGTTCAGAGACCTGCCTGGCAGAATGGGAGAGCTCCTCTCCCTTCCCAGTGCCCTTTCCCACCCTTTTGTTGGTATGTGATTATCAGCCCACAGACACTATTGGATAAGAATCACTATATTTAAATCCATTTAAATCTTGCTGTGGCCGGAAAAAAAAAAAAACAATTTCAATCATCATTGGGATGCCCCACATTCCAGGATGGTGCAAAAACATTTTTCTCCCACCAAAGCATCATATAGAATCTCCTGCCATGGGCCATAGTCCTGCTGGTTACTGCTGAGATGTCTATTGACTCAGCTCAGTGAGACCCCAGTGCAGAGGGCACTGGATCCCAGGGCCAGCTTCTCCAGGTGTTCCTAGGGGGTCTCATGCCTGTTTTGGGGTGCTGCCAGGAGCAGTATGTAGATCCCTAATATTAGGATCTATGACCCTCATCCCCTTCTGACATCTCAGGAAAGCTCTCCCTCCCTTTCTACGGGACTTGAAAATCATTACCTTTTCTCTCTTTCCTCTCTGGCATAATTGCTTTCAAGATAAAAACATTGACTAAGGTAGGCAAAGTCATAATACGTGTTCTGTTACATGGCCTAATGCATTTTTCCCCCTGCAACTTTCCTAACATGAGTTCTGGTTTTATTCACCTATGTGACATAACTGTCATAGAGTGAGATTTTTTTTGTCAAGATACCAGGTACCATAAAGCTTGATTAATCATTTGTTTGTCCTGCTTACTAAGAAAATTGTGGCCCACAATTCAATCATTGTCATATTCAGGTGACCAGTTCAGATAGGATGTGGTTTAAAGGTTGGGCAATCATTCATTAGGTAATTGAAGTGCTTTAATACATAATTGTCCTTTTTAATTGTGGAGTCAAAAGCAACACTGGCCTCTTCTAAAACTTAGCATCTCATGCCTTTTTCATGATTGCTATCTTCCCATCTTGTTTCAACCTGCAGCAAATGTGAATTTCTAGGTCACTGATTCCCCACTTCATTTATTTTACATATTTCTGTCGATGTTTATAAATATTTAAGCTTGTGAAAACTGCTTATTGTGTTTCTATTATCCACCTTTGTTGTAGAACATGTTTTCTTCACGTGCTCAATATTAAAAAAAAAGGTTTTGAGCCAAACAAATGTATCATAAATCGTGTATTTTATAATACAGGATTTGCTCTGTTCATGTTCCATCTGACGTTGCATTTCACGTCTTTTCTCCACATGCCTTTGCTCTATAGCACCGAGGTCAACACATAATGCTCATGGTCCAAATCTAAGCCACTGCCTACCTTAGGAAATAATGGCTTATTACAGCACTGACATACACATTCTTTCAGGTATTCCATATGGCAGCTTTTACACTACAGTCAGAGTGGAAAAATCACAGCAAGAGTCTGGAGATTTTTCTAGAGAAAGGTTGTTAAAGCTTACTATTGACAATTAACATAAAACAATCATTCCATTACAGAATCCTAAAGGTTCCTAGTAGGAAGCAGATATTTCTCCATGAATTTGATTTAACCAAAGAGAAGTTCATGTAGGAGTCAAGTTTGACTGAAAGTTTACTGTACCTTACCAAGTATTATCTCACTTAGTTACCACAGTGTTATTTCTGCTCTATAGAGGAGTAAATATGGGTAGAAGAGCTTAAAAAACTTTCCTGTGGTTATCAAACTATTATAATATATGGGCATGCTGGGACTGGATCAAGGCATGGAGCTTCAGGGACTTGAGGACAAAACACCTATATGGGAAAGAATTTTCCCCACGTCTTGCAGACAGCAAGTATCAGAACCACAGCAAGTGCCATTTATGAAGAATAAAGGTTTTTTGACCTGTATGTTCTGTGGCCAGGGGAAGACAAAGAAAGAAGATGGTTTCCTTTTCATGTCTTTCCCAAGTCTTTTTTTTTTTTTTTTTTGGGTCCGGTCGTGGGGCTTGAACGCTGGGCTTGGGCGCTGTCCCTCAGCTCTTCAGCTCAAGGCTAGCACTCTACCACTTGCGCCACAGCGCCACTTCCGGCTTTTTTCTTTTTGCTTATGTGGTGCTGAGGAATCGAACCCAGGGCCTCAGGCATGCAAGGCAAGCGCTCTACCACTGAGCCACCTTCCCAAGTCTTGACTGAAATGTACTGCCTACATGCTCTAGGGAAGGACATCTGTCCTTACCTGTCTGGAGCCAGCTCTTCCCTGGCTGCCTCCTAGATGCTTGCTCTGGGATTGATTTAATCCCTTAAAAGTCTCTTAAAGTACAAGTGACCCAGCTACTAGTGGCCCCTCTGTTTCCCCAAAAGTGAACTCATTGTGGCTTAGCCTTTTCTGTGCTCAAAAGGCAGAACAGAAGACCTTGGGCTTCTCTCTCTCTCTCTCTCTCTCTTCTTTTTAATTTAAATTTTATTGTAAACGGGATGTACAAAGGGGTTACAGTTACATAAGTTAGGGATTGAGGGCATTTCTTTTTGAACAGCGTCACCCTCTCCCTCATTTTCTCCCAGTATTTTCCTTCCTTCTCCCTCCCATTCAAATTCTAGTGTTCATTTCAATATAGTGTCTAGTGACTATCATTGCAGAATTGGCTCACCCTTTGTCCCACCATTTCTGGGCTTCCCCTTCCCCTCCCTATGAAGGAATGTCTTGGCAACCTTCAGTTTCCCTATTCTGTTGATATTCCAGTTTCCATGTCAAAATTCTAGGACTTCTGACACTCTCATCTACCTAGCAGATGGGAGATCATCAAATCTCCACATCTCACTGGTCCCAAAACTCTATCTTCTGCTGCTCAGAGTTGACAAGAAGCCTCAGAAGAAGTCTTTCCTCCTGGGAAAAGCTTATTTTACTGTTTACCCCTTAACACTTATAACTTACTCTCTCAGAATACCTATGCTGGGGTCATTTTCCATGTTCAGATCTGATTTCAAGGAAAGCTCACCTGAGTGGCAGCCTGGCATGTCATTCACAAGAGTTGAGCAGTTAGTTCAGATTTGCACAACTATTAGTATAAACTGGACCTTCTCCTATGAGATAGAAGTCGAATAGCTTAATACAGAATAATGCAAGTTCTAAAAAGTCAATATGTGTGCGTTTGTGTGTATATAGTATGTTTTCTCTAACCTGCCCCAATGACATAAAACATTGTCTGATTTGCTTGAAATTCAATAAATATCTGTTGAATGATTTTTTTTAAGTTGAAAACCAAACCACATAAAACAAACAACAAAGCACACTCTATTTTCACTCTGGTCTATCCCAAATTAGTTTTGTGATGTTTTACCTTGCTTGTAGAGTATAAAGATATGAAAGTAGAATAATTTGCTTCCTGCTGCAAAGACATCCACTGATGTTTGGATTCAGCTAAAATCCTCAGCTCAGTGCAGTGCTGAAATACCGAACAGTTACTTAATTCTACAAAACTGTATGTGAGCCTCTAAAGAGAAAGAAGGAAACTGAGAGCTGAGCAAATAACAGTTTAAGTATTACGAACAATTCTGCCTGCCTGTCCCCTCATGCTCATCCAATCCAAAATAGTGTTGTCAGGGAGGAGAGAAGTTAATCCATGGAGTTTGTGCAACGCCCATCTTCATTATCTCAACTCCTCTTCGATCCTGGCACACAGACACTGAAGTAATGATGAATGACAGCATCAGTCATCATGGTGAATCACCACATTCTCTTCAGAGCCAGGCAAATATATCCAGGATGGGAATGAGCATTTTTGTGTTATTGTTTCCCTTTTTTCGTTTTAATGTTTTCAATCTCCTTATCATGTCATATCTTCAAATACTGTAGCTATGGTTCTCATATGTAGAGGTCCTTTTAGACCTTATATTACCATACAGTTTACACATGTATACATATGTATTGCCACACAAGATTGCATATACCAACCCATGTGGGCTCCACTTGGTATTCAAGCTAAGGGACTCTGAAGGGGATTACTTTGAGGAAACATTATTGCACTTGGCCCTTGGACCTTACAACCGATAAGAGTTGCCTTATCATTTTTGGCACAGACACTGATGCTGATTTCCAGGTGTTGGGGAGGAAGAAACAAAAAGGAGGTAAAGCATGAATATTATAGAAGTACATTCTCTATATGTATCCAAATAGTCTAGTGAAACTCACCAAAACTCATTAAAAGGGAGGAGGTCATTAAAGAGTGATATAGTTGGGTAAGTTTGATCAAAGTACATTGTATGCATGTCATAAATCTCACAATGAAACCCTTTTGTGAAATTAGTTTATGCTAATAAAAACATTGTTTTTAAAAGAGAAAAAAAAGAAAGGTATGGGCAAACATACAACAACTTCTAAATATTGATACCTGCAGTGGATTTGTTTGACAGGATGTTTGTTTCAGGCAACAAACAAACAAAAACTCCTAAATGTTATTTCTGTATGAAATTGAATATGATAAAAGGTAGAATTTTATCCTGCTTATATAAGAAGATAAACACATAAGGAACTATGTGTGATGTATACAAGGAAAATGAATCGCCAAGTCCTTCATAATGTTCATGTCAAAACTGAAAATCCAAGGAATTTTTATTTTATTCTTACAGTATTATGTATAATTTTAACCCTTGTCTTTAAATTTATTTTAACTGATATATAAACACTAAAACTGTACATACTAATGGGTACTGTGTAATGTCTCAGTACGTAGAAACATTGTGTAACCAGGTTAAACCTAGCTATCTGCTCGAACATTCATTTATGTCTTTATGGTGAAAGTTTCAAAATTCTTTCTTCTGGATTTTTTAGTGCACCATATATTATTTTTATTCTTAACCTATAGTTCATCCTACTGTGCACATGCTGCCAAGTATACCTTAATGGCTGTTGATCAGCTTTTCCTTGTCTCTCTTCCTCAGCCCATAATAACCTCCATTCTAGTCTCAATTTCTCTGAGATCAACTTTTTTGGATTCCATATTAATGAGAGCATTCAGTACTTGGCTGTCTGTGCCTGGATTATGTCATTTAACACGATGATCTCCAGTTCCTACCTTGTTGTTGGACATAACAGGATTTCATTCTAGTTTGTTTGCTTCTACCTGAAGAATATCTAGTTGTGTGTATGTAGTACATTTTCTTTGTCCATTCATCAGTTGAGCACCACTTAGGTTGTTTTCATTTCTTGGCTGCAGTGAATATGGGAGGGCAAGAGACCTGGTTGCCATTTCCTGTGGACATACACCAGTAGTGAGCTTGTAGGATCCACTCTAAGATTGATCCATGGCCTCAACAGCACATGTTATCTGTAGCCTTTTTTTTTTTGATAACACTATTTTATAATAAACCTTAGTGAGGTGAGGTGACATCTTCATTGTAGTTTTATTTGACCCTCTGAGGAACAGTGATGTTGAACATTTAATTGTGTTATCTTTTGGTCATTTGTATGTCTCTTTTTTTTGGGGGGGGGTCCAGTCGTGGGGCCTGAACTCTGGGCCTGAGCGCTGTCCCTCATCTCTTCAGCTCAAGGCTAGTGCTCTACCACTTGACCCACAGTGCCACTTCTGGCTTTTTTTCTTTTTGCTTATGTGGTGCTGGGGAATCGAACCCAGGGCCTCAGGCATGCAAGGCAAGCGCTCTACCACTGAGCCACCTTCCCAGCCCCTGTATGTCTCTTTTTGAGAGACGTCTATTTAGGTCTATTGTATGTTTTTTAATTGGGTTATGTAAAATTTGGGCTATTGGGTTTTAAAGTTCCTGATACATTCTGGATGTCAACTTTTTGTCAGATAGAATTTACAAATACCTCCTCTCATTCTGTATGTTATCCCTATACTCTGTTGGTTGCTTACTTCACTGTGAAAAATAAGCCTTTTGTCTCTTCATACTTTTGTTTCCTGTGCCTTTGAAGTCTCGTCCAAAAAAATTCCTTGCCTATTCCAATGCCCAGAAGCATTTTCCCTGTTTTCTTCTAGAAGGTTCATATTTCCCAGCTTTACATTGGAATGTAACCCATTTTGAGTTTCTTTTTGTAACTGCTGAGAGTTAGGGGTCTACTTTAATCTTTCTGCATGTAGAAATCCAACTTCCTAGCATTATTTATTAGAAATACTATCCTTTTGTGAAAGCATGTTCTTATAACCTTTGTCTAAAATCAGTTCATAGTAGATGCATGAATTGACTTTTAGATTCTCCATACTGTTCCATTGGTCTGTGAGTCTATATTTACACTAATACCATGCGGTTTTTATTGCTACTGCTTTATAGTATATTTTTAAGTCCAGCAGCCTTCTGTATTATACTTTTGCTCAATATGGCTTTGCTATTTGAGATTTTTTTTTACTAATTCAACATACATTTTAGGATTTTTTTCAGTTCTGTGAAGAATGTTGGGATTGTGTTTGATTGATAGGGATTGCATTTGTAAATTTAACATTTTTTAAAAGCTAGTATTATTTATATAATGAATTAAATAAAATGTAAATGCTTACTCATACACACATGTGTAAATAAAATATAAATACACATATTCACACATGTATGATATATAGATTTACCTCTATATTAACCTATTATATGCTATGTATATGAGATGACAGACAAAATTTCTGTCAGTAAGAGCAAAAGAAGGCATTGTAGAAAAATGTATAACAGTATAAAAAGAGCTACTAACACAAAAAAGCAAAAAGCCACATACATGGAGGAGAAAGAAGTCCGATTCCTTGAGACTGATAGGGATAAGTGGGAGGATGCAAAAATCTACATACAAATTGTAGCCAAACTGTGAAAGGTATTCAGACTTTATCCTGTAAACATTGAAAAGCAATATTTGAGCATAAGATGACATGATAAAAATCTGTTGAAACATGATTCTAGTCCTGATGCTCTTGGCAGAGTGGTTAAGAGGAGCCTGGAGAGCAGTAGTAGACTAACGATGTTAATTATATGGACAGGATCTGATGCGCATTGTAATAGGGGGAAAGCAAGGAATATATTAAGTGCTACAAGAGATTCTTTGAGGATGACATGGAAAGTTGAAGAAATAAAGGTTTTGCAATCACAAATCACATTGGTACATTGCCTTCTTACTTGTGTAAGAAATGGGTTGATAGTTTGAAATAGCTAAAGAATACACAAACACACGCATGTGCACACGCACACACACACATCATGACCATTCATAAATAACTTGTATGTTTATTGTCTCACTTTTGTCTTTACCACAATCTGGTAAGACAAGGAGGAAAGACAAGGTGGTGCCCACTCTTCACCGCATAGTGTCAGCCTGAAGATTGGACTAAAATCTTCTTTTTGAGCTAGGTTTCAACTTGAACCTTTGGAAAGTTGAAGAGCTTTCATGGCTTTGACAAATTTGTGATTAATGATAATATGAACGTACAGATATAATCAAATATAATCAGTGCAATGACAGTTAAAAGCACCCAGTAACAATAATCAAGGCACACAATTTAAATTTACATCAATAGCTGAATATTCACTTTAAAATATAGAGTAACAGCTGGGCACCAATGGCTCACGTCTGTAATCCTAGCTACTCAGAAGGCTGAGATCTGAGGATCATGGTTCAAAGCCAGCCCAGGCAGGAAAGTCTGTGAGACTCTTATCTCCAGTAAACCACCAGAAAACCAGAAGTGGTGCTGTGGCTCAAGTGGTAGAGCACTAGCCTTGAGCTGAAGAGCTGAGGGACAGCGCCCAGGCCCAGAGTTCAAGCCCCACGAACAACAACAAAACAACAATATAGATAGATAGATAGATAGATAGATAGATAGATAGATAGATAGATAGATATAGAGAGAGTAGCATCCCTGAAATAAAATCACTTTACTTACACACATTACATGTTGAAGTTCTAACAGTAAAATTGTGCAATAATGATAATGACTGTGCAATAATGATAATGACTGTGAAAGCTGTAAATTTCATATAGAATAATTTTGTTGCCTTCTAAAAATATCTAGGTATATTCTTAAAAGCAGGGCAGAAAGTTTTAATTCTTGGCATTGCTTCAATAAAATTTGTCCAGTAGGTGATAAGATAAATCTTTAGTTAATTACTACTAGCAATTTAAAAAAATCTACTCTCTGGATAGTGTTGCCATTTACAATATTTGAGACCCGTTGAACTGTCAAAAACATATCATTTCTCAATATAACTATATGGAAACAGAGTCACTATTTGGCATTGTATATTTGGTGTGTAATTACTGTGGAATCGAATTAATATTTGACAACTGAATTAGCTGTGTTCCTATAACATTTCAAAGCTTGTCAACGAGAAAATCTAATAACAAACTGCAGTCAAGAAATTAATATATATCCTACAAAATTTAAGAAAAGTGAGGGAAAGAGTGAGTTGGAGAGATGGGTGAGAATGTTGAAAGGGGTGACATTAATCACAACACATTATATTCACAAGTGCTTTATTGAATGGAACTCTTTTCTACAACTACTTAAAGACAATGAAAATATCTTAAAAAGAAGATCTGATGAAGAAAATTAAATTATTATTTTTTATTACAAACACATTCTGTGATGAATTGACATTTAGATTGGCTTTGCCTTTGTTGAAATGTGAAGTTGGCTATTGAGTACTATGCATACTGCTTAACTATGTAAAATAGCTGGTTAGTGAGTGTGTATGAAAACCCGGGATCAGATCCAAACTGGTGCTAAGCTCTTTCTGCTTAGCATACTGGTTTCACCCATGAAAGAAAATGGTAGCTACAGATACATCTTAGTTTTTCCATTTCATTTCTTTTTGTCAACCTGACTTTTCCCTCAGGTCCTAAGAACTGGTAGTGAGATTGTCAATAGTTTAAGTTACCTAGAAAGATAATTTGCATTTCCTTCTAGAATCTGCAACTGCTTTTATTCCCAGATCAAAAAAGCCTATGTGTTATGTCAGCCTGCTTTGCATCTGGAAGGACGGTTGATTCTGACTGAGATTCTTAGGCAATAATGAACACAGTACTAACCAGAATAAACTCTGACTGACCTAAACTAATTTCTTGGAAAGTGTTTTAGGTATTTTCCAAAAAAAAGAGTAGTGAAATATAGGAAGTTAGCCAGCTTGGCAATGTTTTTCCAGAAAACTTGCCAAAAGTCTGGCCCCATTTGCCAGTGTCAATACTCCCAAGTGCAAACATGTTCTTGCACAACAGGCATTATGTAGCTAAAAATTAATCTTAATTAGTCACTTCTTGTCCGATGGTGAATGCTACAGAAGAAAACCTATGTTCTTTCAGAAGCAACGTAGTTTACAGTCTCTGAGACACCAACCTTAATTGCCTTTTTATGAAAGAAGGGAAGAAAGCCTTTGGAGAGCACCCTTAGAATGCTCGAATGCCCAGCCATTAGAACAGTGTTCAGGGCCAGTGAAGTGAGGGGAATTGCTGGTGGAACCAGGCAGAATCTCATTATCTGCCTCATCTTTTTGTCCAAAATATTAGAAGATGTGATCAAGCCAGGTGTTGTGACTTGCAATCCTACCTGTGAGGCTGAGTTTGGGAGCATCACAGTTCAAGGTTAGTTCCCAAGATTCTGTCTCAACTGATGGCAAGCTAGGCACAGTGGCATGTACCTGCCATCCTGGCAGAACATGTTAGTAGAAGTCTCAGGGACCGTGTTAAAGCCTGCCTCTGAAATGCAAGTTCCTGAGTTCAAAACCCCAATATCTCTCACCTCAAACCAAAAAAAAAAAAAAGTAACCAAATGCCTTTTTCATTCAGCCACGATAGATTGTATTTTGGTTATCCTCTGTCTACATTTCAGCACCAGTGATGAGAATGGAGGTGTACAAAGCTAAAGAAGCAGGAAGAATTCTTCATTTTGAGGCCTTATAATGTAAAAGGCTTTGATTCCCAACAAGTATCATTATAGCTGGGAGGAGGGCACTGGGCTATCAAGTCACATGATGACATATTTTGACATGATGGTGACATGCCAAGACGTCATTGTGACATGTTTTGGGAACAGTACTTTCTCACTACTGACAGTAACCAACCATTAGGATTAAATTTCTCACTTTTGGTAGAACTTTGGGCAAATCACCTTGGCTGGGCTCAGATAACAAATGACTCCTGGATAAGAGTTTTTCTAGTTTACCTTGTCAACAAGGCCACTGATCAGTGCTGTACTACCTCCTACAGGGACTGTAGTAAAGTCAGTTTATCTGTCTCTTTATAGCTCATTAATTACAGAAGAGACCACAGAAGAACAACATGGAGAAATGTCTTCTTAAGGCCAGTCCTTTTTTCCCCTTTCCCCCTTATCCTTGAACTGCAAAGGACAGAAGCCAATAATTGTATTTGTGATTGTCATTTTTTTTTGTCGGTTGTGGGGCTTGAACTCTGGGCCTGGGCAACTGTCGCTCAGCATTTCAGCTCAGGATGAGTGCTCTACCACTTGAGCCACATGCCACATCCGGTTTTCTGGTGGTTTCTTGGAGATAAGAGTCTCATGACTTTTCTGCCTGGTCTGGCTTTGAACTGCAATCCTCAGATCTCAGCCTCCTGAGTAGCTAGGATTACAGGCATGAGCCACCAGCACCTGGCTTGTGAATGTCTTTATAGGAATACAAAAGAAGAGGTCCAGGCTCCCCTTGTCAATCCAGAAATCAGCTTCCTTATCTGTTTCTCTACACTCTCTATCTTAATCATTCCACCCAAGAGAGAAGAGAACAAAAAAAGATGTGTGGTAAATCATGTCCTCTGTCAAGCCAAAACCACCTAGTCTATTAATGGAGGGACAGATGCCAGGGAGAACACAGTATGAATACTGAAAAGGGTATTTCCTAGACATAAGGAGTGCAACTCAAGGCATCTCATTCCTCCATCTTCACTCTCTTATATAACCACAAACTCTTTCCCCCTGTTTGTTTTACTTCTGTAACTTCTTCCTAAACGGATCACTTTTTCCTTTGTAGTTGTTTACAGGTCGTTTTTCTACCCCTGGAGGTGCTAAACCTGCAGATTGTGCCAGGGACTGACTCACAAATCTCCTCAGTATGAAAATTGTAAAACCTTGTAGAATTTGGACAAAATGGAAAACTGTTGTAAGAATGTTTCACATCCTATAAAAATGAAATTAAAGTCTTTAAAAGACATCATGCTAATCAAAGACATTAGAATCGTATTCGTCATTTCTTGAGCATCTACTGTGAATTTTGAAGCACCGATGACTAAGTTTCAATAAAACACAGTCTGTTACAAGGTATTCTTCAAGACTTAAAAGCTACACATCCTTAGCAGCTTCTGGAAAGTGTCCACGGAGCTCAACTGTATGCTGTGGTTTTAAGCTCTGAATCTGGACTAGAGGGTGTTATGGAGACTTGAAGTCTTTCAAGAAGTAATGTTGACAACTGTTTGACATTGAACCATGGTGATTATTGCCAAATAGTGGTAAAAGGGGCTGAGAGAGGGAGGAACTGGCCTAGTTCTGCCACTGCAACCTTGAGAGTTTTCCTGGCCCTTAGTTCCTGAGTAGGAGACTGGGATTGAGAGATGAGCATTGGTGGAGGCAGTGGACTGAACAAAGATGGATAATAGAGTTATGCTCCAAGGAGGGCTGGCAAGGGAATATTTTTAGGAAATTTCAACAACCAAGTACATTTGCTAGCCTTTGTTTTCTTCTTTTGTATTTCTAAAGTAATTTAAAGCTGTGATAGGTAACATATTCAGTGTTTTTGTTTTGTTTGTTCATTGGTTTCAGATACTGTCCTTTCGAAGTACTGGGGATTGAACTCAGAGGCTTGTGCTGGCTAATCTTGCAAGCTACCTCTTGACCACACTGCCACACCTTTTGCTATTTTTTGGACACTTTTTGGAAGTGGTCTCAAACCATGATCTTTGTACTTCCATCTCCGGAGTGGCTGGGACCACAGGCATGCATCATCATGCCAAGACATCATATTATCACACCTACCTAAGTGATAACTTTATGTGCTAGCTGATGTATTGTGCTCTACTTACAGGTAAGAAAGTTTAGGGAGGTTTGCTAAATTTACCACAGTTGTATAATTTATCACTAGTTGTATAATTAGTATAATTGTATAGATAAGAGGTGATGAATCTAAATCCTTATCATTGCTCCATGAGAACAGCTCCCTACTTTGTTATCTTCCATACTGCTGGTCTTTCTAAGGTATCTGCATCCTTTCTTGTCATTTTTCCTTTCCCCTGAGAAGGATCAAATAATATCACATTTTTTGAGGTTATAGTCCACTTGCAAGGTTTGATAGATTGCTCAAATACATAGTGTTGTAAGTTGAGATGCCCCATTACCCAAATATGAGCCCTTACAGTTTGACCAAATCAATCCACAATCTTCATGAAAAAGAAAACTAAGACATCCAATAACCAATCATAGCTGAACTGTAATAAATATAGTACAGTTCAAAAGGTTGTAATGATGACATGACACCTTTAAGGTACAAAAGTAGCTACTAAATTATCAGCTTTGCTATTTATTAGGGTAGTATTTTATGGTTGGTTTTTTTTGGGGGGGTCCAGTCATGGGGCCTGAACTCTGGGCCTGGGTGCTGTCCCTCAGCTCTTCAGCTCAAGGCTAGCACTCTACCACTTGAACCACAGCGCCACTTCCGGTTTTTTTTCTTTTTTCTTATGTGGTGCTGAAGAATCAAACCCAGGGCCTCAGGCATGCAAGGCAAGTGCTCTACCACTGAGCCACCTTCTCAGCCCCTTATGTTTGGTTAAATATCGATTTTGTTCTAGCTAGGTGGTGATTAAACTAATGTGCAATTTCTTCCTCATGCAATTACATAGACTTGCTGAATAAAGTAGTACAAAAGTTTAAAATTATGGCAGGACACAGAAAAAAAATTGTCATGTGTCAGAAGTGAAGAATGAATCTCCAAATCAGAGTTGTGTAAATAGCAGGTATCTGATTAGTGAGTTGCTTTACTGCAGGTTCTCATCATCAGGATCACTCTGTCTTATGGCTCTACAATCTTTACCATCTCCCCTCTTCTCCTGTCCTTTCCTTTTCTCCCCTTTAAGCCATACTAGAGTTTACACTCGGGTCCTTGTGCTTGCTAGACAAACCCTTTATCATTGAGCTAGTCTCCCAACTTCACGATAGTTTCTGAAGTCACCGTGCACATTTTCATCAAGCGGTGAAGGGGAAAAAAGCTTGGATAGCATGTTGAGTTTTACAGGCCAACCCTAGACACACTTACATTGTTTCCACTCCTTTTTCACTGGACACACATGACAGCAGCTGGGAAATGTAGCCAGACTGTGCTCCAAGAACAGTCGTCTCTTCTGGGTTTGAAAAGTTGCTAGAGTTCTGTCTTATAAGCAAAATAGCCCTATGTCCTAAGTACTCCATTATAAAGTGGAGAAACAAATACAAATCCTTTACATCCCAGGGCTTACATTTTATGAATAGTAGACTTAGGAACTTTTAAAAAAGATTAAGTGATAGCTTACTCTTTGTCTATAAGTACATTTTTTTGAGGTGATCTAATACTGGGATTTAAGACTTTGGCTTTTGCTAAGCAGACACTCTACCATGTGAGCCATGTCCCAAGCCTTGGTTCATTCTTTAATTCTTACTGTTAATCATGCAGAAAGATTTTTATGTCTGTATACCTTTTTTCACCAGGATAAAAGTGTGATATCCAATTCTGCAGCCAAAAAGAGTACTTCTTCCCCCCTCTCCCCCTCCCCAGGTTACTGTCTGCCCACTACAGTTATTTCTTGATGCAGATAAATTCATTTTCATTACTTAACATTCTCAGGTTATTTTCTACTTTCTGTGAAAAAGCTATGACTGGAAAGGGGTTAAGATATCTGCACATGTTTTTTAGACATAAATAAAAATGAGCACCAAGGCCAAAGCTCCTGAATTATAGACGTGTTTAATCAGATGAAAACATTAATTTGGTTTTTCTACTTTTGAGAGATTGCTCAATATTGACCTCATGCATGAATTTAACTTTATGCAGAGTTTAAAGGTTTGATTTTTCTATGTAAAAATCAGAAGCTACAAAAACAGAACACAAGATTCAGAGTGCCTATTAAGTCTGAAGATTTTTATCTTCCCTACATAGAAGCTTCTAAGTGTCTCTCCCCATGATGTCAGGACATCCTCAGGTTAATCTGCAAGCCTCAGCCTGGACTAACTTCAGTCCATGATCCTCCTGTCTCTGCCTCCCAAATAGCTGAGCTTCCAGGTATCTACCATCAGGCCAACACAAAGAATGGGTTTTTTTTTCACTGAATATACATCCATTTTGCACCATCAAGAAAAGTTGAAAAATCATGTCAAATCACCATAAGTTGGGGAGAGCCTATCATCAAGAATTTGTTTCCCTCATGGGAATGTAAACTCCATAACGAGACAGGCTTGTTCCTAAGTTAGTGTCTCAATAAAATGAGCAGCATGGATGTTCATTCAATCGGTGAATGTTGTATTTATCCATAGGCAGTTTGAAAACTTGACTTCTCTCCCTTTTATGGATCTCTAGAAGGCTAGAAAAACACACCTTCAGGTCTTCACAGCTAAGAAGATTAAGAAGACTAACCAACCTTCTCACATCCTTCATGTCTGTTACCAGTCTCTCCAGGCTACAGCTCAGTGGTGGCTCCCACCTACTGCTAAATGTTTCAAATATAGACCAGGGCCTTCCAAAGGAAGAAGATCAGAAGATGGTGTCTTTGGCCAGCCAGCCACATGGAGGAGGTTAACAGAAAGTGTGGTTCACAAAGGCTAATTCATTGTGTCTAGACCTAGGCAAAAGCCTAGGAAAGCAGAAATTATAGCACAAAAGCTCTGAGAACTGAAGGTAAGTTGCATTTTAATTCATTGCGTGACCTTTCCCTTAGGAACAAGGTGTTGGACTGGGCTGCAGGGTGCAAAGCTCTGCACACTCATTCTCCTTATCTGGCTCAGCCAGCCCACTCAACCATCTGAGGGGACTTTGGGAACATAGAGAAATAAGGAACTTGCATGATTTTTTTTTCAGGATTCCATTTCTGTCCTTGCCAGAGAGCTTCCTGAGGAGTTTCTCAAGGCCGCAGCTGCAAGAGGTTGTCTCAGGTCAGTGCAAAAGACTGAGCCATCTCTCAGAATGAGACTAAATAAAACCATAAAGTCAATAGGGTTGCATTTTTCACAGAGATCCCTGAGTATATTTAGGTCATCCCGGGCCACCAGACCACACTCAACTATGTGTGATGTGGACCTGAACAAGGCTTCTCCTACAGCTGGGGCAGAGAAAGAAGACCCCAAGAGAGGTGTCCTCTCGACCATCTGCAAGTGTGTGTCTAAGTTTCTGTCCTGAGTTTCCATTTTAAAGTTCATCATTTGGCTTTTATAGAATGACAGATGTGACTGATTCTTGGTGAGTTATTTCCAGAGCAAGAGGTGAACAGAATGCACATTTTTTAAAATGCTAAGGTCTGAGAGGTGTTTGGAACTAACTTGGTGAGGAGAGAAGGAATCCATGGTCCTCTCAGTCAATGAGAACCTTCCACATGGACTCTTGATTGGGACCACGCCCAACCAGACTTTGCTTAACAGGCTATTATTGTTTCTGGGTTCCTAACTTTGTATAAGATGTTTCTCTGTTCTCACTATGTGAATGTTTAGAGTACTGTTTAATTTATCGTGTCCAGGTGTAATTATTTGTCTTTTACTACCCATTGGGTATACTTGGAGATTTATAGGCACATTCTAATGATTAAAATGAGGGAACCCACGTAGCTTATGTTTCTTGGAGGTCTGGCTTACTTAGCATAATTTTTTTAAAGTCTTCCCAGTTCCTTATGAACAGGGCATTCTTTTTGATGGAAACATAGAGTTCCATTGTGCATTGGTCCAATGGTCCATTGAGGGACATCTGGGTTGATTCTATATCTTGGCTATCTTAAACAATGCTGCAATGAACATGATTGTGCTGGTGGCTTTATCCTTAGCTATGTGCATATGGTCGTGTAAAATGATGCTTATCCAACAAATGGAAGAAAGTGTTTTTTTTTCTACTGTTTTCTGTTCTTGTTTTTTCTTTCCTTTTTTCATTGGTTTATTCTCATCTGTTGCTGTTTTTGATTTCTGTACCCTTTGTCTTATATATAAGTTTATCTAATTTGGGGAGGGGAAGGGGAGGCACAGAAACAGTGGGACAAAGGTTGAACCAATGCAGCAGTGAAACCCAATAGACACCTTGCTGGAAATACAGCTTGGGGAGGGGGGGAATGTGAGGAAAGGAAAAACTGGGAGAAAATGAAAGGAGGTGACACTGCTCAAAAGGAAATGTATGCATTACTTTATTCATGTAACTGTAACCCCTCTGTTCATCACCTTTACAATATATTTTTTAAGAAAGGTGCTTCTCTGCTCTGCTTAGCACTCACTGGCTCAATTTGTCATTGTTTCCTGCATAGTTTCTTTGCACAGATAGCTTCTAAATAGGAGGTGAGTATCTTGAATTGGAAACCCTAGAATCTGAGATGTTCCAAAAAATTTTTTGAACATCAACATGATGCTATATCTGGGAAATTTCACACTATGAAGCTTTGGTTCATGAACAAGATTATTTAAGCCATTATATAAAATTACCTTTAGGTTATGTGCATAGTGTATGTGTGTATATGCATATTTTATATTTATATACATCTATAGAGAACACAAATGAATTTTCTGCTTAGACTTAAGTACCCAAGATAGCAGATTATATGTATGCCAATATACAACAATACAAAAGCAAAAAGTATCACAGACCAGAAATATTTCCAGTACCAGGTATTTCAGAAAAGGAATGCCTAACTTGCATATACTTTCCCTTCAGTCATCTAAGACTTAATAGGTTTTTCATCAACTGCATAACAGTTCAAAGTCGTGTCTTTGGTTGTGATAAGGTACCTTGATTGGTCTTCCACTAGAATTCCCTTCTCTGGGATATACACTTGTTTTTTGCTTGTAGAGAAATCAGGAGGTAGTTGGAGGTACACAATATCTCTGATGCCATAGCACAGAACTTTCTGAGCATAGGAAAGTGAGTGATCTGAAAAGTTTAGGAAGGCTAAGCTAACCACCCTCTCATGTCCTTCACTCTCTAATTCTTTTTGCAAGTCCTGCATTCCCAATACATACATTTGGTAATATAAACTGATAACTTGTATATGTTGCATGCACTGCCTATAGAAGTAAGAAACTCAGTGCAAATATAGGTTTTTCCAAAGAATATAATTTTTTTCCGTTTCTCTTTACCACTGGCCCTTGAGTCTACTGCAAGAGGCATTAGCTGACTTCTCTTATTTATGCTCTGCCCTTAGCCATATAAAACGAGGTCTTTACTGGGTTCATGACTAGGTAGAAAAAAGCACATTTTTATGGCCTTTTCTGAAGCTATCTTGGGTTGTGTCATTAAGTTTCAGCCAATGACTTATAAATGTAATTGTTAAAAAAAAAATAAAGTTTTTGAGGGAGAAATACCTTTAAAAAAAGACATTCTTCCCTTTGCTGCTTGGTCTGTAAAGTGATTAAGAGGCTTTTGGGTCTTTTAAGGACAAGGGCTGCATCCAGGAATGATAGAATAGAGACTTAAAAAGACCCTGGGTTCCTGACGACTCTGTGGAGTCACCTTATCAGTCCTCTGCTCCCTACCTTTGTAATTCTTTTATGTGACAAAGAAATAAGAGACCTCTATCTTGTGTAAGCCACTTTTGAATTTTTCTGTTACATTGAGCTAAAACAAATCCTAACTTATATAACCGTCTACTGAATACTTATTACCATTGATCTAGGGATCTATAGAGAAATATGAGTATTTTCAATCTATGGCTTTAGGGATAAAATGATAAAAATGAATGTAATGACACTGATTTCCACACCTAGAATAAATTCCAAAATTTAAGGGGAAAAAAAAAAAAACCAAGAGCTCAGAACTATCCATTGTTCTTTCCTCACTGTTCTGAAGGATTATTAGAGCCATGAACTCCAAAAAAATGTTCGCTGCTATTAGAGTTGTAGCTTTACACCCCTGATTTCTAGCTGGCCATCTGCTTATTTCTCCTCTTAATACACACAAGGTGAAATTGTTTCCTTTTTTCTTTTTTTGGGGGGTCCGGTCGTGGGCCTGAACTCTGGGCCTGGGCGCTGTCCCTCAGCTCTTCAGCTCAAGGCTAGCGCTCTACCACTTGACCTACAGCGCCACTTCGGCTTTTTTCTTTTTGCTTATGTGGTGCTGAGGAATCGAACCCAGGGACTCAGGCATGCAAGGCAAGCGCTCTACCACTGAGCCACCTTCCCAGCCCCAGTGAAATTGTTTTCAAGCTGTACTCAGCCAAAATTAGCACATGCTTACAAACTCAGTTTGTAAATTAAATTAAGATTTGTCTGTATAATTACTAGGATCTAGAAACAATATTAGTTTAAGTAAGAAAATAATTCAAGAAATGGGGACTCTAAAGTTATGTTTATTATTATCATGTTGTCACAGACCTTCACTGTTTTCCAATGTCATGTAAAAATCTTAAACTTTGTTCATAGAGATACTGAATCATCATGCAGATGGCAAATCATCAGGAAGATGGCAAAGAGGAAATGGCTAAGATGACAGAGGAATGCCACCTTTTGGAAAAGAAGTAAAGAAAGTAATCTAAGTAGGCTCTACTACTTTAAAATGCCCAACCTTAAAAAAAATAAAAAATAAAATGCCCAACCTTTATCTCCTTTTCTATTTCTATACGGTCAAGCATTAGAAACACTCCATAAAGAGTATCTACTTAAACTAAGGAGTTTAGAGAAGATACTGTGTAAGATATGTTTGATTCCTGCATAACATTCACAAGGTATGGAAATATGTTGATTTTCCTGATTTCAACGCAAATGGTAATGGTGATTTTCTCATTCTAAGCACATAATTTTGCCATATGGTTCACAAATCTTGAGCTTTTATAGGATTTTTATGGACTTGAAAATATATGAAGAACAAGCAAACAAGTAAAGAGCTTGAAATATACCATTTGGAAAACAAACTGCATCTGAGAATTGTAATATCTGCTAGTTTCATGACCATTTACTCCTAACCCAATCCCTAATACCTCTAAAAGAATCATTAGAATGTCACCTTTAGATCCCACATCACTGAATTAATCCTGCCACTTTCCAGTTATGCTGATCCAGCTTTTCTTTCTTTCCCATTATGGAGAAAAGGGATGCAAAGACAATTCCCAATTAGAGTGAAAAATCAAGGTATAGGCAACTACTTACTCCATGATAGAATGCTTAAGGAGCCAAGCTATACCAAAGTTAACATCCCTCAGCAACTATACAATCTTGACTCCTAATCAGGCAGTTTGCTCCTAGCTGCAATCTGGAGGCTTGGGATATTCCACCTCAGTGTATTTAACAACAGTCCAAGCTGCCACAGAGGCACACCTTCAAGCTATATTTGAATATTACTTCATTTAATCTTTATAACACTTCTATTATAATCCTGATTCAGAGATATGTGAAATCAGACAAGAGATTAAATAATTTGCACAAGACCACACAGCTACAAAATACACCATAAATAGTTTGTCTTCATGTTGCATGACTGTAACTCTTGCACACTCTGACTCTCTGTAGTAATGTAAATATAATAAGAAAAGTATGTTAAGGAAAACTCAAATAAAACACTATCCCATCTGCATGAGGCTTCTTTCATCCCGTTGAGGTGTTGGTAGCTGATTAATAGTTGCCCCCTAGTGATTATTCTGAAAGGAATATTCACAGCATCTTTGGTTATATATTCATTTAGAAACTACTTAATGAAGACAAATGTGAGACATGCAGTTAGAACAACATCATCAGAGTAGCATCTCTCCTGGTCTCCCCTCAGCCCCTCATTCAGCTTTGTGAAGGCAGGTATTTATCATTCTCTATCCTCCCCAAATATCATGTCGTGATGCCAAATAGATTTATAGGCTCTTTTTATGTGATCACCAAAGCTATACACCAATAACTCTAATAACTCAAGGAAATCATCATCTTTCTCAGTTATATATACATATGTACCATATGTGCTGTATATATCTGCATATATATTTGCCTCTGACTCTCACTAGCTAATTATTTTTATGTTGATGTTTTATAAATTATTAAAATTCTACTTTGCTCAGTAGGGATATGAAAATAATAATAAGTCTGACTTAAGGATCATACTTTAAATACAGAAACCAGTCTTACAAATGCCATATATTAAATGTACCCAATAGAGATCCTGTTTCTAAAGATCTAAAATGCCTGATAAATATTGTATCTGAGTCTCTCCCTTGTTTTATAGATGATTTGTACTTTCTATAACATAGAGTCTATGTGGATATTCTCATTTCCAAATGGGGATCATGAAACCTGGGAGGTTTAAGGAGCTTAGCTAATGGCATACAATTATTAACAAAGCTAGTACCTCAACTATGTCCCCAAGCCTCCCGATGATGCTCTGCCATTTGGCTCTGCTTCAACACATAGGTATTCTGGGTAGACTGGGCTACACAATGGCTTCTTTTGAAGAGATGTTTATGGTGGTGTAAAGGATATTATATATACATAATATGCATATATGTATCATGTCCTCTGGTTTAGGGATTTTGCAATAAAAATTTATGAGTTTGAAGAGACATTTACTCTCATTCTCCCAGAAGCTGATGTAGGTTCTACTACTTGTACCTTTTCTAGAATTCCCAGGACCTGGCAGTTGGGGAGGAAGAGTTTAGAACATATCACTATGTATCATGGCTCCACTCTAGATATGCACTGAATAAAAATGTTGACTTTCACTGCTCATCCGCTGAAGCTTCCACATTCTCTGCCTTCTTTGACCCAGAGCCACCTAAACTGCAGTTCCCAACACTCCAGATAATTAATGTCTTTCTATTTCACAGATTAAAAAATACAATGGTCTTTCCAGCCAGATGCCAGTGGTTCATGTCTGTAATCATAGCTACTCAGGATTCTGAGGTCTGAGGATCCTCGTTCAAAGCCAATAATTCTAGTCAGAAAAGTCTCATATATAGACTTTCATTTTCAACTGACCACCAAAAATCCAGTACAATTAGGGCTAAAGAGGTAGAGCACCATCCTTGCTGGAGAAAGCTAAGGGACAGTGCCCAGATGTTGAGTTTAAGCCCCAGTACACACACACACACACACACACACACACACACACACACACACACACACACACACTACCTTTCCTCAAAAGTTTAAAGTAGTTTGCCTTTTGAATTGCAATGTTCATTCTAGTTCAACTTCTTCTCAAAGTACCCTACCTCTTAGATTTCCCTCAGTCCCTGTATCTGAGTTGCTTCTTAATGAGGCATGTTGTAACCTGGGAGCCCACCTTCATTGAGTGTCTGCCCACAGTTCTGTTCCCACTTTTCAATGCTACTCTTTTCAGGCACTCTTCTAAACCAATAACTAGCTCTCCACCCAAACCCTGAGAAATTTCTCTCCTGTGGATCCTAACATCTCTCAGCTCACCTCTTTAGGTAAGTCAGATAATAGAAAGAAACTCCTCTGTTTCTGAGAAAGTCTAGCTGAAATTGCTTTTAGCTTCCTTCTCTCTCTCTCTCTCTCTCTTTTTTGGTATGACAGAAAAGCATCACCAGACTGAAAACAAAATAACTGCGCTATAGTTCAAATGGAGTGAGCTACTAAGTTCTAAGGAAAATTGTTTATTCTTTCAGAGGCTCAATTTTCTTTAGCATTACAAGACTGAGGACCTTAGCTATTTCATTAGATGATTATGACATTAAGTGAAATGACAGACTTCTTTGTTCATGTTCAACACAACAAATGTTATCATTCTTGAATGCCAGAATGGCTATGGTTGCATATAACAAGTTATAACCAGATAGGCAACCAATGCCATCTTAGATGTGTAAATACATTTTTAACTATAAAGTTGGATATCATTCTACCTCCTGGAGATTCCTTGCCTTTTTAATATGATTGATAAGAACCCCCAGGACATCCACAACCAAAGGAATGAAGCCAGGCTTTCTAAAGATAAGAATTCAGAAAGAGGATACCAATCTTCAATCTTTTTTGAAAAGCTAGAGGGAAACTTTTAGGGCCTTGCGAAGAGCAATAGGGTGTTGAGGTTGGTTGACATGGAGGTAGGAGCTGCCATCTGGCTTCATTCTCAACCAGTCTTGTCTCAGTATCAGCCCTGTACCTGGCTTCCTATTTCAGTTAGCACAGATTCAGGGGTGAGGAGATAGCAGACAATGGCTGACTGACAGCTCAGTCATTATAACCATCTCTGGGTGTTTTCCAGAATGACCCTTTTCTCTTATTGGTTTATCTTTGGCTATGTCTGAGAGTCTCTTTTTTCCCAATACCCAATGCCCCAGAAAAGTTGTTATTCTGAAGCCTGAACAGAAGATTAAGAATTGCATCCACCATATCCCATACCAGCAAACAGAAGCTGTCTACAATTTGCATTCCCAAATTTATACTCAATGCCAACGTCCTTGATGCCAACACATTCTCTGTAAATGGAGGCACTATCTGTTAAAGGTCATTTCTAAAATATAATGTTCTAGGTTTTCACTGATTTTTCAGAGCTCCACATATAGTAAACTAATCTGTGTCAGCACATTTTGAGTCTTATTGCAAAAATTCAGACTTTGAGTTGGGCACTGGGGGCTCATGTTGGTATGCCTCACTACTCAAGTGCTGTGATGGAATGCTGGTAGAAGCCAACTAAGGCAGAAAAGTCTGTGAGACTCCATCTCCAAAATAACTAGCAAACCAATATTAGGGTATGGCAGTAGCTCAAGTGGTAGAGGATTATCTGAGCAAGCAAGGTAAGCAAGTGAGCATGAGGCCTTTACTTCAGACTCCCATACTGGTCAAATAACAACAGCAACAACAGTACTAAATAGTAGTAGTAGTAGTAGAAATAAACATTGAGAAGCATCTTTTCACGGAACTAGTTATATGTAAATCCAGAACATGTTCAATTAACCGAGCATTCTTCCAGCTTTCTCCAATGCCAGGACATCTGAAGTTGATTTTCAAGCCGAAGCATCATTGCTCTTCTGAGATTTTCTATGCAGGGACCTATACCTCCCCTTTCCATAAACAAATTCCATATTTACATAATCACCTTAAGTCACTCTTAGAATCTATGCTAAGAGTAGTGACAAGCTCTGATGAGAGAAAACCAATCAATCTATCGGTGATGAAAAAGGTCAGACCATATTGACAGTATCCTCATTAGACTGGCCATGAGGAATCTGGTGACACAACATGCGAATAAACACAGACATGTTCTACTCCTCACAAAAACTAGGACGGCTCTGAGTCTTGAGAGAATAATCACCGGACCTGCAAACTGAAGCCTCACATAGTCTACCACATTTCCCAGCAGGCATCTGTGCTATGAGCGTGCTATGACGGGTTGTCAGTTACCCCAAGCATAGCTTTTACTTGACCTGAGATTTGAACTATTCTTTCTGAAATGCTGTTGGCCATTAGCACTCACATTTCAGGTCAGGAGCCTTGGAACAAAAAGTATAAAACATTGAAACAACACTGCCTTATGTTCTATCCTTCCCTGGGAGCTGTCAGTGGGTGGTGGTACCATGGGAAGGTATCAAGGTAGTTCGCAATGCCCATGTTCCTCTGGGTTTTTGCACCAGGAAAGACTGTTCAACTCTTCATATTCAGAGTCAGTGAAGATAGTTCAGGGAAAGGCAGTGGAGCTCCTGTGTCACTTACTGATCTTACTCAAGCATTTCACATCAATGTGTCCGGCAGCTTTGGGAGCTATTGTGTAAAAAGTGTTGTCCAGAAGTGATGACTGTTATTCAGAGAATATTTCATGATTGAGGATCTTGCCCAATCTAGTGTGAATGTCATTTCCCCTAATACATTTGTTCAATTTTTCCTTCTTCCTCCTTCTTCCTTCCTTCCTTCCTTCCTTCCTTTCTTTCTTTCTTTCTTTCCTTTTTTCTTTGTCTTTCTTTCTCTCTTTCTTTTTCTTTCTCTCCCTTCCTTCCTTCTTTCCTTCCTTCCTTTTTCTTTCTTTCTTTCTTTTTCTCTCCTTCATTCCTTTTTTGCTTTCCTGCCTTCCTTCCCTCCCTCCCTCCCTTCCTTCCTTCTTTCATCTTTCTTTCTTTCTTTCTTTCCTTCTTTCTTTCTTTCCTTCTTTCTTTCTTTCCTTTTTGTAAACAGAATTCATTTCTGAAATAGGCCTTGGATAATTATCCCTGTTGAAACTGTGAAGTCTTGCTTGACGATCTAAGTGGTGCTCACCAATCCAAGGACCTGTTTGTAAACTTCCAATCAGCTCTTCTCTTTCCACAGACTGACACCTCTAAGAAAAGGGTGACTGTCTGGGCTAATGCCAGCACATTCTTTGCACCCAAAGGAAAAACTGCACAATCAACTGCCTGTGCACTCCAGAAGGCATCACAGGTTGAAAAACATGTTGAAGAGTAGACCTCAAGTATCAAATCCTTTGGGGAAAACCCCAGACTTAGCCAAGAACTCTTGGCAAGAGCACCTGGATCACAGCCTGACTCTTGGCTGTTTGGGCAGCTGGATGTTATTTGATTCTTTAAAGAGACAGAGATTTAGAATCCAATCTGCAGACACATCTCTAGACATAGAGACATAGACAGTGTAGACATAGCAATTATATATTTAGGAGGGCAGGATGGTCCAGAACATTTTGACCAAAAGGTTGTGACCCAAGTAGCTGGAGACAGGATTGTTGGCTCTCCCAGTGTTTGGACTTCAGAGTACAGGACAGACTTTGTGCTTGCTGGTTAGATGACCTTGAGCAAATTACTTAACCTCTAAGCCACCTGTGAGGTTGAAAAACATTCAGAAAATCCATAGAGAACTGCTATGGAGACTTAATGGTAGTTCTTAATCATGGGGCTGGCCAGAGACATAATAAAGGTTCCAGAAAGGGGAGGCTAAACAATCAGAGACTTAAGTGATCAAACTTCTAAAGCATCTCCTTAGAACAAGGGAAATATATTCAGAACCAGAGAGAGTTCTATGCATGAATGGGTAGTTGATGTATGTGAAGCAGTGAGATATATTCTTTTTAGTAAATGGTGCAGGAGACAATTAGAGAGAGATGACAACCAAGAGAAAAGAAGTTGGACCAGTTCATTAATCTATAAAAAGCTTTACTCAGAAATGATTGAAAATCTAAAAGTAACAAGTCTTTATAAGAATATAGGATATTTTCCTGAGCTCAGCAGAGAGACTTGCATGGAACTAGGAAAGACTTCTGGGCACTGACTGGGTTCAATTTCATGACTAAAGAGTTAATTCCACAATGATATACTTTAGAGTTTTGTTTATGCATACATGTTTTATGCACTCTTTCGTAAATATATACCTCTCCCCTTACATTTTCTTCTCTCCTATATGTCTTTTCAGCACATTTAGAGGACAAATACTATTTTTAATTTTTAAAAAGTAGAAGTATCTATTCATATGACAACATAAATAGGCAAGTTATATATACAGAGTGGCATTACTGGATTGTTTACTATTTTTAACTCTAGCACAAGTCAGGCACACTAAAGATGCCTGCTCTCTCTTTCTGTCTCTGTCTCTCTTCCTCTTTCTGTCCCTCTATTCCGTCTCTGTCCTGCTACCTCTTCTTCTCTCTCCCTCTCAGATTTCTTCCATTATTTGTGCTGACACTCTGCCAGTCCACCTGTTGAACTGTAGCCTCCAAGCTGTCTCTGTTTGTACTGTTTCCTCTACATCACTGCCATTTCTTTTGTGCCTCAAGCCGTGATGTCTAAATTGCATCTTCTGGTTGTAAGTTACTTGTTGTTTTGTGATATACTCTCTCAAAATGCCTCTTCTTTTTGCAAATTTACCCCTTGTACAAGATCACGTAAAAACCACGTTGCCAGTTTGTGATTTTTGCCTTACCTCACGTGCCTATCAGTTTTAAAACAGCAGATCTAGAACATATTTTCATATTTACCAGAGCATCTTTTAGATATACATTTAAGGATGATTAAATAAGACCTCACAGGAAAAAAAATGAGAAAAGCATAGCTCTTTATGTTATCAATGGTAGCCAGCAAGCACATGTTAAACAGTTGCAAATTTTTTTTAAAGATAAGAAGTTGAGTTTTAAGTAAAGCATAGAAAGCAAGTTAAATGTTGAAACAGAAATTGACAGTTACTGGCTTGGACCAAAATTGAGTCTGCCTAATATACTTAGTAATTACTTCTTTTAAATGCCCTTATTTTAAATAGTTTTAAAAATAATCCCGTGTGTGTGTGTGTGTGTGTGTGTGTGTGTGTGTGTGTGTGTGTTTTCAAGGAGCTTGAACTCAGGCCCTGGGCACTGTCCCTGAGCTTTTGTGCTCAAGGTTGGCACCCTCCTACTTGTTCCACTTCCAGCTTTTTGTTGGTTAATTGGAGATGAATGTCTCACAGACTTTCCTGCCCAGGCTGGCTTCTAACCTCAATCCTCAGATCTTAGCCTCCTGAGTAGCTAGGATTACAGGTATGAGCCTTAATCACCTGTCTTAAAAAAAATCTTAAGTTGTTAGAGTTCTTTTGGTTATTTTCTTCCTTGTCTAGAATACGTGTGGTCAGTTCCTCTGCCCCTCCACCCCTAATGTGATCACCACTGAGTTGTAAGTGAAAAATCTAGAAAACAAACAAACTCTTAACCTCTTAGTGCTAGAAACAAGAGGAGCTTTCATTCTGGGTTAACAAGTAACCTGTGGCATTCAGTAGTTCCCCTCTTGTCCTAATGTTCCAAGTAGGCAAGATCATGCATCTAGGCCTGATTTTTTTTTAATTCTTCCCCTAACCTCAATAAACTAATAGCAGGTTGCCTATAGTTAATCAACTGTATCTAGTTCTGTACCCCTCTTCAGAGGATATAGGCACTAGGTATTTTTGTTTGCTTATTTTTTTGGTGCCAGTCTCAGAACCTATGTCCTGTCCCTCAAGACTGGAGCTTTACAACTAGTGTCACAGCCCTTCTTATGGCTATTTGGTGGTTAATTAGAGATAAAAATCTCATGTACCTTCCTGTCCAGGCTGGCTTTGAATTGTGATCCTCAGACCTCAGCCTTTTGAGTAGTTGGAATTGTTTTTATAGAGGTAGATAAAACATTGTCTTCAAGTTACTTCTGACTGAAAACAAAGAAGAGAGACAAAGTAAGAGACAATATCCACCACAGTGTAACAGGGCATTGTGGCATGTTACAAGATAGCTGAGCAGAAAGAATAAGGTCAGGGAGCAGTTACAGGTCAATCCATTGATGAAAGGAACTGTGATAATCATAGTTGAAGAAGATAATGACATCTTGATATAGCTAACCCCTACAATTTAGTTGTTATTTGCCTTTTTGAAAAGTGTCAGAATAAAATAGAAGATTGTAGATGAATCATTTATTCATTCAACATCTACAATGAGCCCACAGAAAAGAATATAAAGAAATGTAAATTGCATATTGGAAAATAAAGTTTAAAAAAAGATCATCCATAACTGATGTAGGCATTTGAGAAGAAAGAAATTCTTACTAGCCATAATGACCCCAAAATGCCTTGCAGAGATGCGGTATGTGAAGTAGAACTTAAATCTAAGGATTAATAGGGAACAAAAAGACGAGAAGGCATTGCAGAGAGAAGAAAAATGTTGTTGTTTTAAAAAACCATAGGGATGTATTTAGAATATTTGGGAACAGTGAAAGGACCAAGTAAAAAATCTCCAAAATTTGTGATTGCAGAAAGAACCAATATATATAAAGTAGAGTTTTAGGAGGGTTTGCCACATACAAGTACTTGGTCCACTTTTCTGTAGGTAACATGAAATTGGTGGGTTTAGCAATTGTGGGAACCCATCAAGGATGCTGCATCATGTTTAGGTGGAAAGGGGCTAGAGAGAATGCAGAGAAAGGAAGGAGAACTGGATCAACCATTCTTTGTGCAAACACGTTCAGCTAGGATAATGCAGGGAGAAAATAAAGTTTAAGTGGATAGCCTGAGGTAAGGAAAGAATGCAGGTAGTATTGTCTTTTGAGGTACAGGCCTGGTATGGACTGTCACAGACAAATGATACTGTGAAGCTTTCAAGACTGGATTTTTTTTGTAGTACTGGGGATTAAGCTCAGAGTTTCTCTTTTGCTTTCAGGGTAAGGTCAAGCTATTATGCCTATCTGGCCTGGGTAGAGTCCTCCTACTTGTGCCTCCCTGTGTTGTTGTGGATAAAAGACATGTGCTAGTATACCCAGCCATTTTGTCTTCTCTGTATCTTGGACAACAGGCATGTAACACCATGCCTAGCCATTGCTTGAAATGAAGTGTTGTGAACTTTTATGCCCTGGCTGGACTAAAACTGAGATCCTCTGATCTCAGATTGCAGACTTAAACCACCACCTGGCAAAATTAAAAAATAGTATTGTTTTTTATCTTTACCTCATATTTCTAGCTTAATTTTATAATGTTTTCATCATAAATAAAATATATGAAAATCATGGGCAGTTTATGTGTGCATAAATTTGCATGTGAATATAAATATTTTATGAATATTAACTCATATTTTAATTGATAAGAAGATGTGATCACAATGTTTGGAGGTAAATAATGTGGAATTATTTTTTGTCCAAGTTCACCCATGCTTTTTATTTCCTTGTGTTGATCTGTTTTCATGTGGTGTAATTTATTTTTTCACGAAAGACTT
This sequence comes from Dipodomys ordii, assembly GCF_000151885.1. Classification (NCBI taxonomy): domain Eukaryota; kingdom Metazoa; phylum Chordata; class Mammalia; order Rodentia; family Heteromyidae; genus Dipodomys; species Dipodomys ordii. Next base: position 6,642,226 of record NW_012267266.1, read on the forward strand.
AATTTAGCATTCCTTATATTGTATACCCTCTGATAATGAACTATTTCCACTTTTGCATGTCCTAAAATTCTTTATTTTGACTTTGTCTTTGAAATATACTTTAGCAGGATGCTGCATTCTAGATGAGCTGTCTTTTGTCAGTCTTTTGCCATTGTCTTTGTCTTTTCAACACTTTAATCATGTTCCATTGTCTTCTGTCTTGTATGATTTCCATTGCACTTTAACGTTGAGGTGATATGCCTTTTCTTCTGACAGTATTTCTCTTTATCACTAGTTTTAAGCAGTTTTACTCTGAATTACCAGTGTATTGTTCTTTCTTTTTCTTATGCTTGCAATTCATTGAGTTTCTTGAATCTGTAATAATTTTCATCAAATTTGGAAAGTCAGCCAGGCATCAGTAGCTTACTCCTGAACCCTAGCTACTCAGGCGGCTGAGATTTGAAAAAGATCATGGTTCAAAGAAAGGCTGAGCCTGAAAGTCTGTGAGACTCTTATCCCCAATTAACCATTGAAAAGCCAGAAGTGGAGCGGTAGCTCAAGTGGCTGAGTGCTAAATTTGAGCAAAAAAAAAAAAAAAGCTCAGGGACAGCTCTCAGGCCCTGAGTTCAAGCCTCAGGACTGGGACAAAAAAAAAGGCAGTGGGGAACAGCACTGAGCAGTGGAGTTTTAGCTATTTCTGATTCAAATATTTTTCTGTCCCTTCCAGATTTCCCTCTTCAGGGATTGTAATTACACATGTAAACTTGCACCAAGCTGTCCCTCAATTTGTTGACCTGTTCTCAGCTCTTTCTTTTTTTCTCTCGGTTTCACTTTAGTTTCTATTGCTACGCCTTCAAGTTCATTACTCAACCTATCATGTGTATTTTCCACTTCATATATAGTATTTTTCAAAATAAGTTTTTTATTGTGAAAATACTGTACAGAGGGGTTACAATCACATGAGCAAGGTAATGAGTACATTTCTTATCAATCATTGTTGCCTCCTCCTATGTTTTCCTCCTACCATCCCTTCCCTCCCATCTCCAAAACTATATTCCCCGCCCCCCACCAAACCACCCCCCTGCCTAAATTGCAGTTGTTTTTTTGGGGGGAGGTTCGGTCGTGGGGCCTGAACTCTGGGCCTGGGCACTGTCCCTCAGCTCTTCAGCTCAAGGCTAGCGCTCTACCACTTGAGTCACAGCAACACTTCTGGTTTTTTCCTTTTTGCTTATGTGGTGCTGAGGAATCGAACCCAGGGCCTCATGCATGCAAGGCAAGCGCTCTACCACTGAGCCACCTTCCCAGCCCCATGCAGTTTGTTTTTTGACATAGCATCTTGTACATCTTATTGTTGCAATAGGTCAACCTGTATCCCTATTTAAACAATTTGTTTTTTCCCTTCTGCTCCCCAAATTATACCAACATCAAATACAAAAACAGGGGTTATACCATGGAGAAGGGACATACAAAGCAACAAAAAAAAAACGTGGTAACTTATAAATATGTTAGAAACAATAGTAAGAAAGTAAAAACCACTTGTGTCCTTATTTTGGGGTTCATTTCGCTTAACATCATCTTATCTGGCCTTTTCTGCTTGTCTCAGATATATACTAGCTATTGCAAATAAGGGAAACCATGCGACCTATGTTTCTTTGGGCCTGGCTTACTTCACTTAATGCAGTTTTTTCAAAGTCTTTCCATTTCCTAACAAATGGGGCCATGTCATTCTTTCTGATTGAGGCATAGAATTCTATTGTGTATATATACCACATTTTCTTGATCCATTCATCTACTGAGGGGCATCTGGGTTGGTTCTATATCTTAGCTATGGTAAATAATGCTGCTATAAACATAGTTGTGATGGCAGCTTTAGTGTGGTCTTGTTTGTGATCATTTGGGTAAATGTCCAAAAGTGGGATTGTTGGGTCATAGGGGAGCTCTTTGTGGAGTCTTTGGAGGAACCTCCATACTGCTTTCCAAAGTGGTTGAACAAGTTTACATTCCCACCAACAATGAAGTAAAGTTCCTTTTTGTCCACATCCCCTCCAACATCTGTTGTTATTAGAGTTCTTGATATTAGCTATTCTAATTAGAGTCAGGTGGTATCTCAATATTGTTTTGATTTGCAATTCTTTTATGGCTAGAGAGGTTGAGCATTTCTTCATGTGTCTATTGGCCATACTTATTTCCTCTTCAGAGAAGTTTCTCTTTAAGTCTTTAGCCCACTTATTTATTGGGCAGTTGTTTCTTTGAGGGTTTGTTGTTGGAGGATTTAATTTT